>NC_135235.1:239955113-240255113 GCF_051348905.1 Ranitomeya variabilis
TCCATATATCTGCGACCTCATCTCCCGGTACTTTCCTGCACGCAACCTTCGATCCTCACAAGATCTCCTTCTCTACTCCCCTCTTATCTCCTCTTCCCACAATCGCATACAAGATTTCTCTCGCGCACCCCCCTACTCTGGAACTCTCTACCCCAACACATCAGACTCTAGCCTACCATCGAAACCTTCAAAAATAACCTGAAGACCTACCTCTTCCGGCAAGCCTACAACCTGCAGTAACCACCAATCGACCAAACCACTGCACGACCAGCTCTATCCTCACCTAACCTACTGTATCCTCACCCATCCCTTGTAGATTGTGAGCCCTCGCGGGCAGGGTCCTCTCTCTTCCTGTACCAGTTGTGAATTGTATTGTTCAAGATTATTGTACTTGTTTTTATTATGTGTACCCCTCCTTACATGTAAAGCGCCATGGAATAAATGTCGCTATAATAATAATAATAATAAACAACAATAATAACTCCCACCCCACAACCCTCTCCCCAGTTGAGCGCACGACTCCCCCCCCACCCTGCACCAGCCGAGCACTCCCTCCCCCTTAGCCCAGTGCACGACTCCCCTCCCCCGCCCACAGTTACTCACCGTATCACCTCCAGCTCGCAGTTGTCTTCGGCATTTTTGCCGTTGTTTCCTGTCCTCCAGGCTGCGTCATGCACCGGGGTGGATTCAGAGGTGGAGAGACCATCAGTCACATCTTGGCGAGTGTCCTGAGGAGGCCGATTATTAGACTGGGTGGTCTCAGAAGAGGTGACTTCTAGCTCCGAGTCCTGTGTGATGGGGTCACTGGTGTCGGGCGTGTCGGCCATTGTGCCGGGTCCTGGGGTGACATCACAAGGGGACACATCCTGTGTGAACGGGTTGCATCGCTGCACTGAGCTCTTCCCTTGTGTTTTGGGGACATTGAGCACAAACGGTGCAGAGCGGGGGAAGCTGCTGCCATCATGGGGGTCTCCATCTGTGACAAGGGATCGGGGGGAATTATAAACAAGCGTTACTCATTTACAGAGGGCACCCTGGGACGGCAGAGGTCGGGGTTTTTGCCATGACCATATCCTGTCACTACATACACCCTCTGCATCATTCGTCATAGACTGCCGACAACCACACTGGGAAGAAGCTGGAGGGAGAGACAAAGGCAGGGAGGAAGGGATGGACGGACGGACGGACGTGCAGCGGCAGGGAGGAAGGGACGAACGTGCGGCGGAAGGGAGGAAGGAAGTGACGGACGTGCGGCGGAAGGGACGGACGGACGTGCGGCGGAAGGGAGGAAGGGACGAACGTGCGGCGGAAGGGAGGAAGGAAGGGGCAGACGTGCAGCGGAAGGAAGGGACGGACGTGCGGCAGCAGGGAGGAAGGAAGGGACGGACGTGCGGCGGAAGGAAGGAACGAACGTGCGGCGGAAGGGAGAAAGGAAGGAAGGGACGAACGTGCGGCGGAAGGGAGGAAGGAAGGGACGGACGTGCGGCGGAAGGAAGGAACGAACGTGCGGCGGAAGGGAGAAAGGAAGGAAGGGACGAACGTGCGGCGGAAGGGAGGAAGGAAGGGACGGACGTGCGGCGGAAGGGACGGACGTGCGGCAGCAGGGAGGAAGGAAGGGACGGACGTGCGGCGGCAGGGAGCAAGGAAGGGACGGATGTGCGGCGGCAGGGAGGAAGGAAGGGACGGACGTGCGGCGGAAGGGAGAAAGGAAGGGACGGACGTGCGGCGGAAGGGAGAAAGGAAGGAAGGGACGAACGTGCGGCGGAAGGGAGAAAGGAAGGAAGGGACGAACGTGCGGCGGAAGGGAGGAAGGAAGGGACGGACGTGCGGCGGCAGGGAGGAAGGAAGGGACGGACGTGCGGCGGAAGGGAGAAAGGAAGGAAGGGACGAACGTGCGGCGGAAGGGAGGAAGGAAGGGACGGACATGCGGCGGAAGGGACGGACGTGCGGCAGCAGGGAGGAAGGAAGGGACGGACGTGCGGCGGCAGGGAGGAAGGAAGGAACGGACGTGCGGCGGCAGGGAGGAAGGAAGGAACGGACGTGCGGCGGCAGGGAGGAAGGAAGGGACGGACAGACAAGGGGAGGGAGGGACAGACAGACAAGGGGAGGGAGGGACAGACAGACAAGGGGAGGGAGGGACAGACAGACAGACAAGGGGAGGGAGGGACAGACAGACAAGGGGAGGGACAGAGAGACAAAGGGAGGGACAGACAGACAAAGGGAGGGACAGACAGACAAAGGGAGGGAAGGACAGACAAAGGGAGGGACAGAGACAAAGGGAGGGAGGGACAGACAAAAAGGAGGGAGGGGACAGACAAAAAGGGAGGGAGGGGACAGACTGACAGACAAAGGGAGGGATGTGTGGCAGCAGGGAGGATATACTGAGGCATACAAGAGAGCACAGGTCTGACCACAAATCCAGACATGCAGGGACCCCAGTATCTCTACCAATTCCAGATTAATAAGCAGAAAACCCGTCATAGCTTTGTCATCCCCTCTTTTGTCTGTGGATTCTGAGTCACAAAGAACCAAGCACCAAAACCATCTACAAGGAAGATCATCAAATCTGGACCCGTAGAATAAAACAAGGTGCGTTAGTATCATCCAACAGCGGCATGAAGATCTGATCTGGAGATTAGTGACAGGGAAGACATGGATGAAAAGAAGACAATGTGAAAAAGAGGAGGACGAGACAACATGGTGGCGGAGGAGGACAAGACAACATAATGGCAGAGGAGGAAGAGGAGATGGAGGAAAAAATGTAATGAGTGTGAGTTGACGATAAGGAGGAGGAAGACAAAGCAACAAAAGGTGAAGACAGGCAATGTCAAAGATGAGGAGAAAACGCAAAAAGAAGGATGAAGGCAAAGGAGAACACAAAAGAAGGTCGAGAAGTGACCACATGAGGAGGCAGAATCAGGGGCAGAATGCAGCTGGTCCCCACCTTCCCAGTCTGTGCTGGGGACGGACGGCACCGCAGGATAAGCATCTCCAAAATCATAATCTACAGAGACCAGGGACAAGAGAGTGGATTAGGAACCAGTGTAGATGGACCGCGAGTTGCACCAAGCTCCACGATTTGCATGTGTATAAACCAGCCCCCGTAACGCCACCGACCTCCACCCCAGCAGCACTCCTACCTTCACTGGATGGCGCAATGGCGCTGTCGTCCCACTCCAAGTTAGTGGAGTTGATGGAGTTGAAGGAATTCAGAGACAGACTCTCAGAACTCCGAATATTACTGGGAAGGCGGTCCTCAAAGTCCAGGAGATACTGAGGTTTGTAGTACTCCGGCATGTAAGGAGCCACGTCCAGGTAAGGAACATCCTGCGGAAGAGAAAATACAGATCACCACCAAGAGGAAGCAAGGAAAAGAGCTGAGCACACAGGAAAGAAGTCCGCTAAAACGCCCAAAAATTATAATACTGATCCCCCAACTCTCCGACATGTGCGGATAAAGAAAGATTTATAATCCACACAGAAAACAAAAGAAAAACTCAATAATGGTAATTAACAAGTGGATCTCAGTTTCCCTATACACATGCAGAGCTGCACTCACTATTCTGCTGGTGCAGTCACTGTGTACATACATTACATTACTGATCCTGAGTTACATCCTGTATTATACCCCAGAGCTGCACTCACTATTCTGCTGGTGCAGGCACTGTGTACATACATTGTGAAGGAACAAATTAAGAAAGATTCTCCATTTTGTGCTTTTCGACTCCATTTTGCTGTTTTGACATAAATTTTGTTACTAGGTAAAGTTCACAGCTGTTATGAGACCTTGATTGTTTCAACCTGGACAGGACATGAGACTGAGCGTGCATTGTTCTACGAGACATTGACGTACAGACTGTTCCTGAATTCTTATAGGTTAAGAACTGTGAGCGAGTTCTTATGCTAATTGGTTGAAGTATAACTTCTATGATTATGAAAAGTAATACACAATAAACGGGGGCCAGAGATCTGCTCGATCCCCCCAAACAGAGACACACGTCTCCGTCTGGTCATTTTCAGTTGCCGGCAACACCCTGTAGATTAATTTGGAAATCACTGAGTTAACCTTGAAGGATCACTTTAGATCCTCCCTCAACAGCACGTACGTGGGGCCCCAAACAGGAACGCCTCTGCCCCCCAGAGGACAACAAGACAAAGGACCCTCGGACCGGACACAGGCACTGGAAAATTGTGACTGATCATCCCCCACAACAACCACGGTAAGCTGGCAGTTATACTGTCCAGACTGACCGTTTGGTGTGGTTTTCCTGTGTTTGAGCTGCAAAGAGGATCTGAGGTTTGTCCCCGATGTTGAGGTGATTCTTGGGTGGAATCATATAGAGGTGTAGTTCCGTTGGGGGCCCAGTGCTCGAACCATACCTCATAAGGGACGGACACCCCGGTTTGACCAGTGATGTAATTCTCTTTATAGTCAAAATATCCTGAAATCCTGATCACTGTTAGAATCAGGCGCGGTGAGGTGATCGAAGATGGGTAGGATGCGTAACTCAGGAATATATAGATATATGTGTATGTCCAGGGGTATCTGGAGGGTTAGTCTGAGACGCCCTCCTCCTTTCACTGAGTACTGCATTTTTGGGTTGCCCCAGTGGAGGACAGAGAGACCCAGTGGCACAAACTATACGGCCGCTCTAGTATTGTGCACAACTAAAGTAAGGATATTTAGCTCTAAAGGAGAATCAGTTTCCGTGGAAGAAAAAGACTTTGAATTTGTATGATGGATCTGATACTGTTAGCCTAAAGACAGGGAAAGAAATCTGTTAGGAATGCAGGAAAGATATTCTCAATCATGGGTTTTTCTAAGGTGGTCTGGCACATGAATTGTGTGATGAAGGTTTTGTAGAAATTAAGTCTGAGAACTGCTGTATTCTGTTTCTGTGTGAAAGACACCATGTTCTTATCTCTGCTGAATACCTGATGGGAGGGGGGAATCAAACCGCTGCGAGAATTGCTTGTGATTTTCTCCTCTCTGTTCTTATCTCTGTCAAGTCTCTGGTATGGAGGGGGCATGTAGCTGCCTTCAAGATTCTCTGTATTTTGTGTCCTTGGTGTAGTACGCGTTGGGAGATCTGTGTTTTGTTTAAAGCAACAGTATTGTATTGCAGTAGAAAGAAATATTGTAAGTTGAAGTTGGAAGTTGAAAGTGAAATATGGTGCCTAATTTTAGAAGGAAACTTGTAAGTGATTGTTTGGTTATCAGCGTGATTGAAAGATTGGTAAAAGATTCACCTGCTTCAAGTTGAGTGGTTGATATATAGCAAATTGAGGATTAACAGAGGAAGTGAATTCTGATTGTTTTTGTTACGTTGAAAAAAGGAAAGTTGTCTATTACTATGACAAAAAACTGGATGTTTTGTGGTGCAAGAAGGAACTGAGAAAGTGACTGAGATTAATGTGTCGGGAAAGCAAACAATTAAAAATTTGGGACAGGGGGTCTCCCTGTTAGAGGATATGGTCCTTCCCCAGGAAATTAAGCCTCTTCTCCCGACTGTAAGCCCTATGCCCCTTAACCCCAAGACACCAATATATCCTGGACTGCCGAGAAGTTCTATGGGCGTCTTATGGTAGTATTTCCCAGATACCTCAAGATGCTGCTGGGTTCACAGTCACCGACCTTACCGATGCCTTCTTCAGCATTGCATTACACCCAGATTGCCAGTTTCTGTTTGCATTCACTTATCAGGGATGACAATTGACGTGGACAGTTATGCCACAAGGGGCCCGAAACAGTCCCAATCAGTTTGCAAAAAAAATATGGGCAAGTGTCTTTTACTCTGGCAGTTAAATCACCCCTATGTCACGCTGCTTCAGTATGTGGATGATCTTTTGTTGTGTGCGCAAACAGAGCAGGAAGCCATTGCTGCCACCGTTAGCCTTCTCAAGTATCTGGCAGATCTGAACTGTCGGGTTTCGGCCTCGAAACTTCAGTTCTGCTTTGGTCAAGTGACATTTTTGGGTCACTATCTCCTTCAGGGTGTCAGACACCTCACAAAAGAAAGAAAAAATAGCCGTCAGCTCCCTTCCTTTTCCGAAAGATGAGACTGAACTCCAGCGTTTTCTTGGACTATGTACTTATTGTCGTCAGTGGATACCGGACGCATCCCGCATAATGCAACCTCTCTACAATGCCCTGAAAGACGGTATAATAAACTATAAGCAAAGATCACCGGTTTGTATGGAAAGCCTTTATCGTGCCTTCTCTGAATTAAAGCGGCTTATTGCTTCCGCCCCTGCCTTGGGCATCCCGGACTAAACTCGACCGTTCCATTTGTATGTCTGACATGACTGCAAAGACCACAGTGAAGAAACTGGTGATGGAAGTTATATGCAGATATAGTGTTCCAGAAGTTGTTGAAAGTGGCCAAGGCCCGGCCTTTTCTTCTCATGTGTATCAGGAGGTTCTGACAATGCTTGGATCCACTGTAGCCCTCCATACTCTTTAGGCTAAGTGCACATGTTGCAGAATTGCCACAGAAATTTTCACGGCAATTCTGCAGCTCCTGCCGTGGGTATATCGCATGCGGAATTGGCATGCATATTCCCGCTAAAAACTAGCGTTTTGCAAGCATAATTAGCTTGCAGAATGCTAGCGTTTTCCAAGCGATCTGTAGCATCGCTTGGAAAACTGATTGACAGGTTGGTCACACTTGTCAAACATAGTGCTTGACAAGTGTGACCAACTTTTTACTATTGATGCAGCCTATGCAGCATCAATAGTAAAAGATAGAATGTTAAAAATAATAAAAAAAATAGTTATTCTCACCTCCCGCAGACAGCCGATCTCCTCAGCGGCTTCTGTTCCTATAGATGCTGTGTGTGAAAGACCTTCGATGACGTCGCGGTCACGTGACCACGACGTCATCGCAGGTCCTTCACACACAGCATCTATAGCAACGGAAGCGGCCGCGTGAACCGCTGAGAGGCGGGAAGACTCCAGGGGCCATCGAAGGTGAGTATATTACGATTTTTTATTTTCATTCTTTTTTTTTTAACCAATTATATGGTGCCCAGTCCGTGGAGGAGAGTCTCCTCTCCTCCACCCTGGGTACCAACCGCACATGATCTGCTTACTTCCCGCATGGTGGGCATAGCCCCATGCGGGAAGTAAGCAGATCAATGCATTCCTAGGTGTGCGGAATCCCCGCGATTCAGCAAATTTAATGAACATGCCGCGTTTTTTTCTGGAATGCGATTCCGCTCAGGAAAACAATGCAGCATGTGCACAAAAAATGCGGATTGCATTCTATTAAATAGGATGCTTAATGTGAGCATTTTTTTTTTGCGGTTTTATAGCGTTTTCATAGGGAAAAACCGCGAAAAATCTGCTACATGTGCACACAGCCTTACCATCCACAATCCAGTGGGAAAGTTGAGAGGCTGAATGGCACAATGAAGGGACAATTGACCAAAATGATGCAGGAGACTACGGCTCCATGGCCAGAGCTCCTACCCATTGTACTGTACCACATTCGTACTACCCCTATTGGAAAACATGGCCTGTCCCCATATGAGATATTGTTTGGTGCTAGGCCTCCAGTTGCAAATTTCCAGCCTCAGCAGTTTTTAGAGGAAACTGACTGTACTGTTCAATATGTTATTCAGCTTAGTAAAAATCTTGCCAACACCCATGCTCTAGTTTCTTCTTCCCTTCCAGATTCAGCAGAAACCGACATTTGTCACAACTTGAAGCCTGGTGATTTTGTGGTCGTGAAAAGGCATGTCAGGAAACACGGACTAGAACCCTTATATGACGGTCCCTATCAGGTCCTCCTTATCCTACGTCAGTAAAGCTGGAAGGAAGGTCGACGTGGATCCACGCATCACACTGCAAGCTGGTTAAACACAGTAGTGGCAGATAAAGGGGCATAATGTTTTGGTTTTTCGTATTTCCATATAATAATATTGGTAAACACATGGGACAGCCCAAATTCCCCAACATTCTTGAATAATAAGTTTGTACAATATCATGAAAGATTAGTAGTACAGATGGGTATAGCCAATAAAATTGTCAGTTCTATTTTCATTTACCTTATGATTACACAAATGTGGGATAAATTGCTTAGGGCCATAGATTTTCTAGATGATCAAATTTGGGATATATTGGATATACTTAATACTACTGTTGCTGTCCAAAACCAATTTATTAGTCACTAATCAACATACTGTAGTACTGGATTACTTAACAGCAGCACAGGGTGGTATGTGTCAGGGTATTGGACCGGCATGCTGTTATTATATAGATCCCAATAGCACTATGAAGTTAAAGTTAAAGTTTGAAGACATTTAAAGACTCAGAGATCAATATGATAAAGACAATGATCGTAATAAGGACAGTTGGTGGGCAGACACCTTCTCCTTTCTTAATCCAGCCAATTGGTTTGAGGGACTTGGGGGCTGGATAGCTGGAATCTTGCAAAGTTTGTTACACATCACTGCCTTTATCCTTGTCATGTAAGTAATACTAAAACTTGTTCTTTGGTGTATTTCTGTATGTATTAGGAAATTCTGCACTAGGACAGCTAATGATAATACCAAAAGCGTTGCCACCCCTGCTCTTCTGTTCTATACACCGATTTCACAAAGTTGCCTGATGATGTTAAAGCCAAGCGCATGGCTACCTTCAAAAGATCCCCACTACTGTTATCAATAATTGTTATTCATAAATTCTAGTATACAGGGGGGGACGGGTACGCTGCAACAGCCATGGCTGGTAACATGACACCAGCCATGTGAAGACCAGTACCCCTCGAGCTTATAGCTTGGGATAGTACCTCTGATGCTGCATATTAGTTAACAAAATTTATCTAGGGGGGAATGTGAAGGAACAAATTAAGAAAGATTCTCCATTTTGTGCTTTTCAACTCCATTTTGCTGTTTTGATATAAATTTTGATACTAGGCTAAAGCTCACAGCTGTTATGAGACCTTGATTGTTTCAACCTGGGCAGGACATGAGACTGAGGGTGTATTGTTCTACGAGACTTTGACGTACAGACTGTTCCTGCATTCTTATAGGTTAAGAACCGTGAGCGTGTTCTTATGTTGATTGGTTGAAGTATAACTTCTATGATTATGAAAAGTGATACACAAACGGGGGCCAGAGATCTGCTCGATCCCCCCAAACAGAGACACACGTCTCCGTCTGGTCATTTTCAGTTGCCGGCAACGCCCTGTAGATTAATTTGGAAATCACTGAGTTAACCGTGAAGGATCACTTTAGATCCTCCCTCAACAACATTACTGATCCTGAGTTACATCCTGTATTATACTCCAGAGCTGCACTCACTATTCTGCTGGTGCAGTCACTGTGTACATACATTACTGATCCCGAGTTACATCCTGTATTATACCCCAGAGCTGCACTCACTATTCTGCTGGTGCAGTCACTGTGTACATACATTACTGATCCTGAGTTACATCCTTGTGGTAAAATATATTATATATATATATATATATATATATATATATATATATATATATATATATATATAGTGATGCAGTGACCCCTGTAACAGGTAGGGGGCGCTGCATGGTCTCCTCAGTATGCGCACGGAGGCGTATTGAGGCCGTGAGAAAGCATGGCAGTTGTAGGCATGGATGTGATGGTGAGACAGTGTCTGGCATTGTGGTTAATGGGAGGTATGTGTCACAGGGATGGATGCTCCCTGCGATGCATCCCGGAGTATCTTGTCTTTAGAGCAGGGGTGTCAAACTGCATTCCTCAAGAGCCTCAAACCATGCGTGTTTTCAAGATTTCCTTCTCATTGCACAAGGTGCTGGAATCATTCTGTGCAGGTGATTAAATGATCACCTGTGCAATACAAGGAAATCCTGAAAACATGACCTGTTTGCAGACCTTGAGGAATGCAGTTTGCTTTAGAGCACGTAAGCACTGAAGATGTCATTTAGTGCACCTGGGTCCGGGTTGCGGGTAGCTATGAGAGATGGGAGGGTCTAGCTACCCACATACCTCAACTCTGAGTGGGGGCACTCACTGTACCCCTTTTCCTATTTGGCAGTGTGGGTATTTTGAGGACCTGCAATGCTGTCAGGATCACGTGACCAGCCCATGTGATCCGTACCTCACCTATGGGGGTGTGGTTACAAGGTACATAATGCGACCAGGGTGTGGGTCACATGGTCCCTGTGTATGTTCCTGAAGGTTCCTGTAGGTCTGAGTGTGCAGACCTGAATGATACAGGTGCAAGGTCCTGAGAGAAACCTCGGTGTTGGGTGTGCTAGCCCTGAAGAGCACGTGGTGGGACTTTGCGACTGTTGGCCTGGGTATTGGACGGTCCCCGCCGGGGATGGACGTCCTGAATAGTACCCGGACAGGCCATCTGTGTGATCCCGAGTAAACTGGGTATTGGGAGGTCCTGGGAGGAGGACTGGATCCCTGAACAGCACGAGGTGAGGACAGGGATCTGCAGAGCCAGAAACAGGTCCCGTGTGGTACTGCCACTGGAAAGCCTGCAGCATGGACAAGCAGGTAATACCAGACTGTGTGTTTGGCTCCAGAGAGAGGCTGAATATTGGACTCGACCAAGAGTGTATGGCCACAGTCCTGATGGAACAGAGTCACGCTGTGAACATTGTTACTTTGTTTTGCCGTGATATGAAGATTGTTGTTTTGTGTTTTCTGCCACTGGGGTTTATGGAGTAATAAACCCAGTTGAACTTTTGGAAGAAAATACGGTCTTGTGTGTAATACGCTGCCAAACGAGTATTCCCCAAACCCGTAAGTAAGTGCAATCTTACATATGGTGCTCGAATGCGGGCAACGGTCCAGGAGGCACGTTCAGAGTTGTTTGCTGTGGCCCGGCGGGGCCACGAAGATTGTGTCTGGCTGTAACTCGGCGGGGTTACGAAGCTGACAAGCGGCTTGCTGTGGATCGGTGGGTCCACGAAGTCTGCGGTAGAGCCTTGTGGAGTGTAGCCGCGGTTGCCGCAAGAGGTTCCGCAGCAGCTAGTGTCACTAGCAATAATGTAACATCTGTTTTGAAAAGCTGCAGGTCGCACCCAGGTGTTAATATATATTTTCCTGAGACAAGTAGACTTCTATCTCCAATCTCACCAGGGGGTCCTGCTGGAAGCCAAGAAGAAAGGTAGCATTTGACACCTCCTAGCTCTTGGAAGAGAGATGTTAATTACGGCCTGATAGTATCTCTGTGAGAGCTTTTACACAAAGGATTTCAAGAGAAAATAATATATTCATTGGTTCATTGGGGGATGGGGGGGGGGGGGTCATGGCTGTGGTCCAATCACCAATCAAAAAACAAGCAATTATGATATTAACCTGAGGGGCTGGTCTAGAAACCTGACCTCCAGACCAAAGCTATAAATTAGACCTGTATACCTAGAATCTTGTTCACATAATGAGGGCAGCCTGAGGAGCTGATGGGTTCCACGAACTCCATATTCACCCCCCCCCACAGACAGCAGCAAGCAAACTACCAGTTAAATGATTTCTGTAAGTTTTCTCCTGTTATTTTATACTGTTTTACATAAGTTGTGTGTCTTTTTATTATCATATTTTTATACCTTTTTCATATTGTAAGCATTGAAGTTTTTTGTATTAAAGTATAAAACTTTAACAAGTTGAACCTTGAATGTTCTAAAAGAATCCATAGCCAAAGGTGTGTGAGCCTTTTGAGTGGTAGACATTATTAGTATTAATATTTCCGGGTCTCATCGCCCGTGTATTCGGTGAGTGGTGGCAGCGTGTATGCACGGGTGTGTGGCCTGGGTCGGTGTGTGATTTATGCTCCCATTACAGCATGGGACAGAGGTTGAATGCTGGACTAAGAGTGGGGAGATATACTAACCCTTGAAGGCACAACCCAAGTCACGTGCTGAGAGCGGGTATATGACGAATTAGAGACACCACGGAGAAGGGATCAGTGACAATCCTGTATTATACTCCAGAGCTGCACTCACAGGTACATTTTATTTTTTCCATGCTGACAGATCCCGGTCTCGGGCACAGGTCCTGAGGCTGCACTACGGATGCCATTCTCTTCTCTGACCTCACCTGGTGTCTGTGTTGCTCAGTTTCGGACACAGGTCACCTCCCTTATCCCCCCACAGTCTCCCCCTGATGGTCAGTATTGGCGGTGCGTGCGCCCCATCACCAGCCCCTGCAGGTCTCCACTCTACTCACCAGCTCCAGATCAAATCTAATGAACTCCAAGCCGGACACCAGGGTGAGGAACAAGGTGAGATGATCATGGCTGCAAACCAAGGCGTTCCTGGAACACAGCAACACAGCACTGAAGAGGGAGAGGAGAGGTGCTGCAGGAGAGGGAGGAGGGAGAGGAGAGGCGCTGCAAGAGAGGGTGGAGGGAGAGGAGCTGCAAGAGAAAGGAGGGAGAGGAGGCGCTGCAAGAGAGCGAGGAGGGAGAGACGCTGCAATAGAGGGAGGAGGGAGAGGAGAGCCGCTGCAGGAGAGGAAGGAGGGAGAGGAGAGGCGGTACAACAGAGGGAGGAGGGAGAGGAGAGGCACAGCAAGAGAGGGAGGAGAGGAGCTGCAAGAGAGAAAGGAGGGAGAGGAGAGGCGCTGCAGGAGAGGGAGGAGGGAGAGGCGCTGCAGGAGAGGGAGGAGGGAGAGACGCTGCAATAGAGGGAGGAGGGAGAGGTGCTGCAGGAGAAGGAGGAGGGAGAGGAGAGGCGGTACAACAGAGGGAGGAGGGAGAGGAGAGGCGGTACAACAGAGGGAGGAGGGAGAGGAGAGGCACAGCAAGGGGGAGGAGAGGAGCTGCAAGAGAAAGGAGGGAGAGGAGAGGCGCTGCAGGAGGAGAGGGAGGAGGGAGAGGAGAGGCGCTGCAAGAGAGGGAGGAGGGAGAGGCGAGGCGCTGCAAGAGAGGGAGGAGGGAGAGGAAAGGCGCTGCAAGAGAGGGAGGAGGGAGAGGAAAGGCGCTGCAAGAGGGAGGAGGGAGAGGAAAGGCGCTGCAAGAGGGAGGAGGGAGAGACGCTGCAAGAGGGAGGAGGGAGAGGATCTGCAAGAGAGGGAGGAGGGAGAGGAGCTACAAGTGAGGGAGGAGAGGCACGGCGCTGCAGGAGAGGGAGGAGGGAGAGGATCTGCAAGAGGGAGGAGGGAGAGGCGCTGCAAGAGAGGGAGGAGGGAGAGTATCTGCAAGAGAGGGAGGAGGGAGAGGATCTGCAAGAGGGAGGAGGGAGAGGATCTGCAAGAGGGAGGAGGGAGAGGAGCTACAAGAGAGGGAGGAGAGGCGCTGCAGGAGAGGGAGGAGGGAAAGGAGAGGCGGTACAACAGAGGGAGGAGGGAGAGGAGAGGCGGTACAACAGAGGGAGGAGGGAGAGGAGAGGCACAGCAAGAGGGAGGAGAGGAGCTGCAAGAGAGAAAGGAAGGAGAGGAGCTGCAGGAGAGGGAGGAGGGAGAGGCGCTGCAGGAGAGGGAGGAGGGAGAGGCGCTACAAGAGGGAGGAGGGAGCGACGCTGCAATAGAGGGAGGAGGGAGAGGAGAGGCGCTGCAGGAGAGGGAGGAGGGAGAGGAGAGGCGCTGCAAGAGAGGGAGGAGGGAGAGGCGAGGCGCTGCAAGAGAGGGAGGAGGGAGAGGCGAGGCACTGCAAGAGAGGGAGGAAAAAGAGGAAAGGCGCTGCAAGAGAGAAAGGAAGGAGAGGTGCTGCAAGAGAGGGAGGAGGGAGAGGAGAGGGGCTGCAGGAGAGGCGCTGCAAGAGAGGGAGGAGGGAGAGGCGAGGCGCTGCAAGAGAGAAAGGAAGGAGAAGAGAGGTGTTGCGAGAGGGAGGAGGGAGAGGATAGGCGCTGCAGGAGAGGGAGGAGGGAGAGGAGAGGCGCCGCAAGGCAGGGAGGACGGAGAGGAGAGACGCTGCAAGGGAGGGAGGAGGGAGAGGAGCTGCAGGAGAAGAAGGAGGGAGAGGCTCTGCAAGACAGGGAGGAGGGAGAGGAGAGGCTCTGCAAGAGAGGGAGGAGGGAGAGGAGAGGCTCTGCAAGAGAGGGAGGAGACCCTGGGGGGGGGGGGAAGGAGGTAAGGAGACCCTAAGGGGGGTAAGGAGACCCTAGGGGGGTAAGGAGACCCTAGGGGGGGCAAGGAGACACTAGGGGGGGCAAGGAGACCCTAGGGGGGGCAAGGAGGCCCTAGGGGGGGCAAGGAGGCCCTAGGGGGGGCAAGGAGACCCTGGGGGGGTAAGGAGACCCTAGGGGGGAAGAAGGAGACCCTGGGGGGGGGGAAGGAGACCCAAGGGGGGGGGGAAGAAGGAGACCCTAGGGGGGGGGGGGAAGAAGGAGACCCTAGGGGGGGGGGGAAGAGGGAGACCCTGGGGGGGGGAGAAGGAGACCCTAGGGGGGGGAAGAAGGAGACCCTAGGGGGGGGGGAGAAGGAGACCCTAGGGGGGGGAAGAAGGAGACTCTAGGGGGGGGGGGGAAGAAGGAGACCCTAGGGGGGGAAGAAGGAGACCCTAGGCGGGGAAGAAGGAGACCCTGGGGGGGGGGGGAAGGAGACCCTAGGGGGCGGGGGGAGAAGGAGACCCTGGGGGGGGGGGGGGGAAGAAGGAGACCCTAGGGGGGGAAAGAGACCCTGGGGGGGATGGAGACCCTGGGGGGGATGGAGACCCTGGGGGGGATGGAGACCCTGGGGGGGATGGAGACCCTGGGGGGGGGATGGAGACCCTGGGGGGGGGGATGGAGACCCTGGGGGGGGGACGGAGACCCTGGGGGGGGGACGGAGACCCTGGGGGGGGGGACGGAGACCCTGGGGGGGGGACCTTTCCTTACTTGTAGTAGTATTTCTCTAGGAGGCTCCGGTTCTCCTGGAATAACCTCAGGTAGCTCTCCAGGGAATTCTCGTTGAGTGCCAGGTACAGCCAGGCTCGGCCTGCAGGGGACAGCAGAGGTTACGTGCCTGCAGCAGCCAATCACGGGTGGTCACAGGTCACAAGTACTCACTGCGGCCGAGCAGTGTCGCCACATGCTGCTGATCCTCAATCTGCTTCACGGCTTCTCGGCGGGTGAAGTGGACGACGAGCACCCAGTACCCGGAGGAGATGTCCTGCAGCCTGGGTGGGGCGAGAGGATCCATCAGAGACATTGCAGCGGCCACTGAGCCCCCCACATCAGACCCCCATACCCCCCCCACATCAGAGCCCCGGAAACTCCCCGGACACCCCCCCATATCAGAGCCCCGGACCCCACTCACCCATAGAGCAGAGCGTGGTCCAGGTGCTCACACAGCCTCTGCAGGACGCGATCGTGGTTGCGTATGGCGGGGGTCTCATCCTCACATGCAGCAAAGTAACTCTGTAACTGGGGACGAGAAAGCGAGTTAGTGCAGACAAGGGGCCGCGGCCCACCGCACTGCTGAATCCCTCTGTGCTGCTGGGAGACACTGCACATCTGCTACGTCACACTCCACTGCTGAATCCCTCTGTGCTGCTGGGAGACACTGCACATCTGCTACGTCACGCTCCACTGCTGAATCCCTCTGTGCTGCTAGGAGACACTGCTCATCTGCTACGTCACGCTCCACTGCTGAATCCCTCTGTGCTGCTGGGAGACACTGCTCATCTACTAAGTCACGCTCCACTGCTGAATCCCTCTGCGCTGCTGGGAGACACTGCTCATCTACTACGTCACGCTCCACCGCTGAATCCCTCTGTGCTGCTGGGAGACACTGCTCATCTGCTACGTCACGCTCCACCGCTGCATCCCTCTGTGCTGCTGGGAGACACTGCTCATCTGCTATGTCACGCTCCAATGCTGAATCCCTCTGTGCTGCTGGGAGACACTGCACATCTGCTACGTCACTCTCCACTGCTGAATCCCTCTGTGCTGCTGGGAGACACTGCACATCTGCTACGTCACGCTCCACTGCTGAATCCCTCTGTGCTGCTGGGAGACACTGCACATCTGCTACGTCACGCTCCACTGCTGAATCCCTCTGTGCTGCTGGGAGACACTGCTCATCTACTACGTCACGCTCCACTGCTGAATTCCTCTGTGCTGCTGGGACACACTGCTCATCTACTACGTCACGCTCTACTGCTGAATCCCTCTGTGCTGCTGGGAGACACTGCTCATCTACTACGTCACGTTCCACTGCTGAATCCCTCTGTGCTGCTGGGACACACTGCTCATCTGCTACGTCACGCTCCACTGCTGAATTCCTCTGTGCTGCTGGGACACACTGCTCATCTACTACGTCACGTTCTACTGCTGAATCCCTCTGTGCTGCTGGGAGACACTGCTCATCTGCTACGTCACGCTCTACTGCTGAATCCCTCGGTGCTGGAGCCCGACTAATGTCCCCCCATTTCTGGATTTGTAACAAGCGCCATTACAGCCCGCCAATACATCACACATGAGAAAGAGGAACCTGTGGCCCCTCGATGTCACAAGACGAGCAGTCATGAGACTGAGTGCAGTCCTGGGAGTCTGTGGCAGCGTGCAGTGTTTTTGGCTTGGGAGTCTCAGCGCGGCTCATCTAGGACAGATTCCGGGGTATCTCCTGTGTACAGCGCCCTCTGCAGGCCGCCACAGCTTGCCCCTTGGGTTCGGCTGCTGCAGAACCTCCATTTTCTGGTGATCTGGAGGTCACTCAGGGTTGGAGGGGAATTCCTCCTCCTCATCTTCAGCTTTTAGCAGCAGCTGAAGGTTCTGATAGGAAATGATCTGTTATTTGCTCTGTCCATAATCCCCTCCCCCTTAGCTAAAGGCCGAGAGCCCATCGCTGCCCCCACCACACCTCACTGTGGGGTCTTCTGGTGATATCCGCAGTTTCCCCCAGGAAATTCCTCCTGGAGCAGCGACACTTTCCCTGGGGTTAATCAGAGTGACTGTACATGACGGCGGCCGGGCACCGCCCACTGAGGACTATGGGGGGGATGTGATGGGCTGACACTGAGCACTCCCACCATTATAGCAGGGTGTGCACACTTATGCAATCACATTACTGTACTTTTGTCATTTTCTATTTCTCAGGATTTGTAGATTCTGGTGACAAAGGGGACGGTCCAAAAAGGATTCTTCTTGGGGGGATTATTTAGGTGATAGCGGGGCGTGTAGACTTTTTATATCCACGGTATCAGTGCCGGAGTGTTCTACGCAGGGCGGACATCTCATTTATTGCCTCCCTAGGTTTAATGCTTGTTATTCCTACACTGAATTTCCGGACGGTCGGGATTCTTTACATTCACAGGACATCGCCCCAGAAACATAAGCCGGTCACATGACATTTCAGAAACCTGTTCTGCTATTTACAGGTACTACAAGTGTCAGCATGCCCCACCACAGGTGACAGTCCCAACCCCGGCCACTAGGCAGCGCTGCTACTGTGGATGAATGGACGTGTCAGTGACTGGCGTCAGCCCATCTGGTTGTAGGAATGGCGACCAGCACGTCTCTGTGACGGCCCCCCATTGGTAGCCTGTCGCCTGAGGGGGGCTGATGTATAAGGTCTGCTCTCCATCTCCAAAACCACAAGTCTCAGCAATCCCAAGATCAGAAGCCGGACATAGCTGAAGAAGCCAAATCAACCGGACAGGGTCACTGCAGGTCATAGGGTCTCCTCCTACAGATCACTGCCCCCCCCACGGCACCGCCATCTGCAGCAGCATCACTGGGCACCGAGCCCCCCGATAGCAAACCTAATGTAAGGGGCAAAGCAGAGAAGTGTGTAACAGAGCCGCAGCGCCGGAAGACCAGAGGCAGATCCCAGAAAACACTACAGCCGGCCCCCCGTCATCAGCACCGCACCGGGGATCACAGCTGGCCCCCGTCCTCGGCACCGCACCGGGCATCACAGCCGGCCTCCATCATCAGCACCGCACCGGGATAACAGCCGGCCTCCGCCCTCGGCACCGCACAGAGGATCACCGCCGGCCCCCATCATCAGCACCGCACCGGGGATCACAGCCGGCCCACGTCATCAGCACCGCACCGGGGATCACAGCTGGCCCCCGTCCTCGGCACCGCACCGGGGATCACAGCCGGCCCCCGTCCTCGGCACCGCACCGGGGATCACAGCCGGCCCCCGTCCTCGGCACCGCGGATCACAGCCGGCCGCCGTCCTCGGCACCGCACTGGGGATCACAGCCGGCCCCCGCCCTCGGCACCGCATAGGGGATCACAGGCGGCCCCTGTCCTCGGCACCGCACTGGGGATCACAGCCGGCCCCCGTCATCAGCACCGCACCGGGGATCACAGCCGGCCCCCGTCTTCGGCACCGCACCGGGGATCACAGCCGGCCTCCGTCATCAGCACCGGGATCACAGCCGGCCCCCGCCCTCGGCACCGCACAGAGGATCACAGCAGGCCCCCATCATCAGCACCGCACTGGGGATCACAGCCGGCCCCCGTCATCAGCACCGCATCGGGGATCACAGCCGGGCCCCGTCATCAGCACCGCACCGGGGATCACAGCCGGGCCCTGTTATCAGCACCGGTGCACCTTAGATCACAGCCGGCCCCCGTCATCAGCACCGCACCGGGGATCACAGCCAGCGGCAGATCCACTGATAGCAGCAACCAGAAAATAGTACAGCCGGCCCCCGTTATGAAAAATGCACCGAAGCATGGGAATCACCGCTGGCCACAGTTGTCAGCAACACACCAAATTAAGGGAGTCACAGTTACCCACAATGCACCACAGCGCGGTCAGATTCCTCACCACCGACCTGTAAGAAGGGGCTTTCTACATCCTGATAAGTGTATCCTGCTGAGCAGGAAAGAAAGGCGGGTGGTCCGTCCCCCGAGGAGAATAGCCACAGTGTACAGCGCGTAGGGGGGCACAGAGTATAACGTCCAGCGTATAGGGGGCACAGCCTATAATGTACAGCGTATAGGGGGCACAGCGTATAGGGGGAAAGGACAACCACAACCAATATACAGAAATACCCAGAAAAACCACCAAGCAGGGAATAAATATAAAATGCCTTTATTATATATGATTGGCAATTAAGTATAACAAATTGTGCGCAAAACAAGACAAGAAAATAACAATTAAAATCAATATTAGAAATAGATGATAGAGACTGACCCAGTTTATATTTATATATATATCTACATATAAGGGTAGTGCATCCCTCTAATGGAGTGTATTCAACAACAAAAAATTAAAATAAAACAAGCGCAAAAAAATGTGATATATATAAAAATAATAACCATACATGAGAAGATATTTATATCACATATGCAGTATAACATATATTGGTGTTTATTGCTATAATCAATAAAAATAATTGATAATCATATCCCAAGTATGAATATAAAGTGCAAATGGTATGTGTGCAAACTGCAATACATAATGTGCAAGTGGCAAGTACCAAGAATGCCTTATATGTCAGCCTATGTGTATTTCAGCACAGCATATCTGTGTGTCCACATATGCAACAATGTGAAGTGCAAAGTGCAGAGTGCTGCCCGCCGTAAGAATACAGCAGGAGCCCCACAAAAAACACACCAAACTAAAGTGCACAGTGCAAATAATAGGGAGATACACGCAATCTACCTAAATGCCAGGGTCAGCCACATCCCGTAATAACGCACCCCGACGCGCGTTTCGGATCTTAATCCTTCGTCAGGGGGGCACAGTGTATAATATACAGAGTATAGGGGGCACAGTGTACAATGTACAGCGTATAGGGAGGCACAATGTAATGTACAGCGTATAGGGGGGCACAGTGTATAATGTACAGTGTATAGGGGGGCACAGTGTATAGGGGAGCCCAGTGTATAACGTACAGTGTATAAGGGGGCACGGTGTATAATGTACAGTGTATAGTGGAGCACAGTATATAATGTACAGTGTATAATGTACAGTGTATAGGGGGCACAGTGTATAATGTACAGTGTATAGTGGAGCACAGTGTATAATGTACAGTGTATAATGTACAGTGTATAGGGGGCACAGTGTATAATGTACAGTGTATAGTGGAGCACAGTATATAATGTACAGTGTATAATGTACAGTGTATAGGGGGCACAGTGTATAATGTACAGTGTATAGTGGAGCACAGTGTATAATGTACAGTGTATAATGTACAGTGTATAATGTACAGTGTATAATGTACAGTGTATAATGTACAGTGTATAGGGGGCACAGTGTATAATGTACAGTGTATAGGGGGGCACAGTGTATAGGGGAGCCCAGTGTATAACGTACAGTGTATAAGGGGGCACAGTGTATAATGTACAGTGTATAGTGGAGCACAGTGTATAATGTACAGTGTATAATGTACAGTGTATAGTGGAGCACAGTATATAATGTACAGTGTATAATGTACAGTGTATAGTGGAGCACAGTATATAATGTACAGTGTATAGTGGAGCACAGTGTATAATGTACAGTGTATAGTGGAGCACAGTATATAATGTACAGTGTATAATGTACAGTGTATAGTGGAGCACAGTGTATAATGTACAGTGTATAGGGGGCACAGTGTATAATGTACAGTGTATAGTGGAGCACAGTGTATAATGTACAGTGTATAGTGGAGCACAGTATATAATGTACAGTGTATAATGTACAGTGTATAGTGGAGCACAGTATATAATGTACAGTGTATAATGTACAGTGTATAGTGGAGCACAGTGTATAATGTACAGTGTATAGTGGAGCACAGTGTATAATGTACAGTGTATAATGTACAGTGTATAATGTACAGTGTATAATGTACAGTGTATAGGGGGCACAGTGTATAATGTACAGTGTATAGTGGAGCACAGTATATAATGTACAGTGTATAATGTACAGTGTATAGTGGAGCACAGTATATAATGTACAGTGTATAATGTACAGTGTATAGTGGAGCACAGTGTATAATGTACAGTGTATAATGTACAGTGTATAGGGGCACAGTGTATAATGTACAGTGTATAGTGGAGCACAGTATATAATGTACAGTGTATAATGTACAGTGTATAGTGGAGCACAGTGTATAATGTACAGTGTATAGTGGAGCACAGTGTATAATGTACAGTGTATAGGGGGCACAGTGTATAATGTACAGTGTATAGTGGAGCACAGTGTATAATGTACAGTGTATAGTGGAGCACAGTGTATAATGTACAGTGTATAGTGGAGCACAGTGTATAATGTACAGTGTATAATGTACAGTGTATAGTGGAGCACAGTGTATAATGTACAGTGTATAATGTACAGTGTATAGGGGCACAGTGTATAATGTACAGTGTATAATGTACAGTGTATAGTGGAGCACAGTATATAATGTACAGTGTATAATGTACAGTGTATAGTGGAGCACAGTGTATAATGTACAGTGTATAGTGGAGCACAGTATATAATGTACAGTGTATAATGTACAGTGTATAGGGGGCACAGTGTATAATGTACAGTGTATAATGTACAGTGTATAGTGGAGCACAGTATATAATGTACAGTGTATAGGGGGCACAGTGTATAATGTACAGTGTATAGTGGAGCACAGTGTATAATGCACAGTGTATAATGTACAGTGTATAGGGGGCACAGTGTATAGGGGGGCACAGTGTATAATGAGCAGTGTATAGGGGGGCACATATATACATAATCACAACAGGGTCCGCACCTTCTTCACGGACAGGTTGATGTTCTCCAAGATCCTGTCTTTCACCTCTCGCGGATCCATCCGCCCAGAGCCACCGGTTCTCGGGCTCCGTCATGTGACTGACAGGAAGTGACGTCACGACTCGGAGGGCGGTGCGCAGTGAGGACAGAGCACGTGGTTATGTAAAGACGCGAATAGATTGCTGTGGGGAGCGGGGCATGCTGCAGGGGGTGGAGCTACCAGTGTTGTGACCTGACACGTAACTCGTTGGAGGTGTCCACGGCTCCACGCGAGAAACTGACTGCCTGGGACTACAACTCCCAGCATCCCGAGCTGCAGCCCAGCAACGAGTGGCCGCACTACTGCAACCAATCAAATCACGGTTCTCAGTCATAGGAAAATGAAAGCATCCACCCGATTGGTTGGTGAAAGCTCAGCTGTCCCGAAGTGACCAATCATGTGGTAGCAGTACGGTGGCTCCGTGGTCACATAGCATAAAATATCAGGAACCGCCTCCTGGAGCAGCGACACTTTCCCTGGGGTCAATCAGAGTGTCCCTGACTGACGCTGAGCGCTCCCACCATTAATGCAGGGTGTGCACACTTAGGCCGTGTTCACACGATCCTTTTTTTGATCCTTTTTTTTTCAGGTCCTGATTTGGAAAACCCGCAGTGCAAAACTGCACTGCTGATTTTCCTGCTGTTTCTTCTGCAGATTCCCCTGCGGGTTTTCAACAGCACTTTCCTATTGGTGCCTGTTGAAAACAGGAGCTGAATCTGCAGAAAGAAGTGACATGGTACTTCTTTTTTTCTGCAGGCAAATCCTCGCGGATTTGCCTGAGAAAAAAAGGATAGTGGGCACAGCGGTTTTTGTTTTCCATAGGGTAACATTGGACTGTACCCTGCATGGAAAAAGGATGCGGATCTGCAGCCTGAAAAGCGCTACGGAACAGCAGCAAAAAAAGGATCGTGTGAACATAGCCTTATGCAATCACACTACTGTTCTTGTGTCATTTTTATTTCTCAGGATTTGTAGGTTCTGGCGACAATAAAGGGAAAAGTTCACAGACAATCAGTTTCTATTAGATGTTCTGATGGTGGCGCGGCCCTGCATACACGACAGCTGCCCCCCATGTTTACAGTGCAGACCCCAATACCCACAGACCTAAGGCGTCTACTGACCCCCCACTATACCGCGGATCCCCACCGGTCACCGTGACCCATTATATGTCTAGGAGACGACGCCCGCACTGGTCCTTAGCTGTTTTTTTTTACTCTTTCTGTGTTTGGTCCATTATTCTGTGATTACAATTTTAGGGTATGTGTCCACGTTCAGGATGGCCGGCGGTATCGTCGGAGCGGCAAACCCACTCGGCGCTAAGCCCCGCCCCCTTCTGGGACGCGATGATGCCGGATGTGTTCATTTTACACATCCGGGATCGCACCCCTCGCATAGGGCCCTGTGTTAGTCCTTGCGGCGTCGCAGCGTCGCCGCAAGGAACACGGACATGCTGCGATCTTAAAAGACGCGCAGCATGTCCGGAGTCGCAGGGCCGACGGATGCGTGTTTCCACGCATAGTGGACACGGGATTTCAAAAAATCCCCTCCACTATGCTGGAACATCAGGACGCTGCGTGTTTGACGCTGTGGCCCCACGCAGCGTCAAACACGCAGCGTTTCCTGAACGTGGACACATACCCTAAGGGTATGTTTCCACGGTACGGTTTGCCGGCGGGATCGCCGCAGCGGCGAAGCCGCTCGGCGCTAAGCCCCGCCCCCTTTCTGGGACGAGATGGTGCCGGATGTGTACAGTACACATCCGGGATCATCGCACCCCTCGCCATAGGGCCCTGTGATATGCCTTGCGGGGACGCTGCGTCCCCGCAAGATGTACGGACATGCTGCGATCTGAAAAGACGCGCAGCATGTCCGGAGTCGCAGGGCCGCCGCGTGCGGGTTTCCACGCATAGTGGAGACGGGATTTCATAAAATCCCCTCCACTATGCTGGAACATCTGGACGCTGCTTGTTTGACGCTGCAGCGTCAAACAAGCAGCGTTTACGTACCGTGGAAACATACCCTAAGGCTGCCGTCACACTATCAGAATTTGGTCAGTATTTTACATCAGTATTTGTAAGCCAAAACCAGGAGTGGAACAATTAAGAGGAAAAGTATAATAGAAACATATGCTCCACTTCTGCATTTATCACCCAATCCTGGTTTTGGCTGAGAAATACTAAGGCAAATCTAAACCTTCCTGATTTTTCTTGTAGTTTTTGATTATTTTAGATGCCGCAGTGATCGACGAAGGAAAGTCCTAAAATGATTCTTAGTGGGATTAGGGCACCTCTGGGCTCAGTTCTGGGTCTTCTCTTCCCCTCTTGTGGTCGGGGCACCTCAGGGCTCAGTTCTGGATCTTCTCTTCCCTCTTGTGGTCGGGGCTCCTCAGGGTTCAGTTCTGGGTCTTCTCTTCCCCTCTTGTAGTCGGGGCACCTCGAGGCTCAGTTCTGGGTCTTCTCTTCCCTCCTGTGGTCGGGGCTCCTCGGGGCTCAGTTCTGGGTCTTCTCTTCCCCTCTTGTAGTCGGGGCACAGTTATGGGTCTTCTGTTCCCTCTTGTCGTCGGGGCTCCTCGGGGTTCAGTTCTGGGTCTTCTCTTCCCACCTGTGGTCGGGGCTCCTCAGGGTTCAGTTATGGGTCTTCTCTTCCCCTCTTGTGGTCGGGGCACCTCGGGGCTCAGATCTGGGTCTTCTCTTCCCCTCTTGTGGTCGGGGCTCATCGGGGCTCAGTTCTGGGTCTTCTCTTCCCCTCTTATGGTCGGGGCTCCTCAGGGTTCAGTTCATGGTCTTCTCTTCCACTCTTGTGGTCGGGGCAGGGCTCAGTTCTGGGTCTTCTCTTCCCTCTTGTGGTCGGGGCACAGTTCTGGGTCTTCTCTTCCCCTCTTGTGGTCGGGGCAGGGCTCAGTTCTGGGTCTTCTCTTCCCTCTTGTGGTCGGGGCTCCTCGGGGTTCAGTTTAAGGTCTTCTCTTCCCCTCTTGTGGTCGGGGCAGGGCTCAGTCCTGGGTCTTCTCTTCCCTCTTGTGGTCGGGGCACAGTTCTGGGTCTTCTCTTCCCCTCTTGTGGTCGGGGCAGGGCTCAGTTGTGGGTCTTCTCTTCCCTCTTGGGATCGGGGCTCCTCGGGGTTCAGTTCTGGGTCTTCCCTTCCCCTCTTGTGGTTGGGGCTCCTCGGGGTTCAGTTCTGGGTCTTCTCTTCCCCTCTTGTGGTCGGGGCGCCTCAGGGCTCAGTTCTGGGTCTTCTCTTTCCCTCTTGTGGTCAGGGCTCCTCAAGGCTCAGTTCTGGGTTTTCCTTCCCTCTTGTGGTCGGGGCTTCTCAGGGCTCAGTTCTGGGTCTTCTCTTCCCTCTTGTGGTCGGGGCTCCTCAGGGCTCAGTTCTGGGTCTTCTCTTCCTTCTTGTGGTCAGGGCTCCTCAGGGTTCAGTTCTGGGTCTTCTCTTCCCTCTTGTGGTCGGGACTCCTCAGGGTTCAGTTCTGGGTCTTCTCTTACCTCTTGTGGTCGGGACTCCTCAGGGCTCAGTTCTGGGTCTTCTCATCCCCTCTTGTGGTCGGGGCTCCTCAGGGCTCAGTTCTGGGTCTTGTTTCCTCTTGTGGTCGGGGATCCTCAGGGCTCAGTTCTGGGTCTTCTGTTCTCTTTTGGTCGCGGCTCCTAAGGGCTCAGTGTGGTGAAATATGTGTATATATATCTATGTGTGTAGTGACATATGTCTAGGGTTATATGTGTGACTAGTGATAATGTAACATCTGTTCTGAAAGCAAGTCGCACCTAGGTGTTAATAGGTACTTCCTTGGGACTAGTAGAAATTGTGTCTCCATATCTCACCAGGAGGTCTAGCTAGGGCCAAGAAGAAAGGTAACACTTGACACCTCCTAGCTCTTGGAGGGTAGCTGTTAATTGTGGCCTGAGGTCATTTCTAGGAAAGCTGTTACACAAAAGATCTCAAGAGAAAATAATATATTCATTCGGGGCACGGCCGTGGCCCAATCAAACAGGCAGCAGTCCCGCCTGTGTACAGAGAATTGTGTTCATATGATGGGGGCAGCCTGAGAAGCTGATGTGATCCAATCTACATTCATCCTACCCTCAGGGAGCAGAAAGCAACTACCAGATAATTTCTGTAAGTTGCTCCTCGTTATTTTATACTGTTTTGCATAAGTTGTATGTCTTTTTATTATCATATTTTTATACCTTTTTCTTATTGTAAGCATTGAACCTTTTGTTATTAAAGTATAAAACTTTAACAAGTTGAACCTTGAATGTTCTAAAGAATCCATAGCCTAAGGTGTGTGAGCCTTATGAGTGATAGACATATTTTTATTAATATTATTATTTCTGGGACTCATCGCCCGTGTATTCGATGAGTGGTGGTAGCGTGTATGAGCGGGTGTGTGGCCTTGGTCGGTGTGTGATTTATGCTCCCATTACAGCATAGGACAGAGGTTGAATGCTGGACTGAGAGTGGGGAGATAGATTAACCCTTGCAGGCACAACCCCAAGTCACGTGTGAGAGCAGACACGTGACGAATAAGTGACACCACGGAGTAGGGATCCGTGACAATTGGTGGCAAGCGGTGGGATAGAATTATTTCTATTAGAGCATTAGTGCATGGTTTAAGCAATTATTCCCTGTACTAAAGAATTGGTATCCTTGCGAGGAGTGCACCAGTTCTTCAAGGTTCAACTCAGTGCTTACTTAGACATACTTGCAAACAGTTTCCCCTCCCCGTTTTTCTTTTCTATCTTTTATTTGGCAAAGGCTGTACATCGATATGGCAGCCCAGTACAAGAAGCAGAGCAAAGAGGCTCTGACCGACCTCTGTGAGCAGAGAGGAATAGAGATGGCCGACAGATCCAGGGAGCTGCTGATACGTGCCTTGGTCGAGCAGGACAAAGTGCTGGAACATCTGGGAAAGGAGAGAGCCCACCTCAGAGAGACCCAGCAATGCCAGCTCTTGCACCGGAGATGCCTTATGGAAATGCCAGCGCTGAGGAGCCTGTGGACTGTACTTTACAAATGGACTTACAACGGCTGGGAACAAGTGATCCCAATCTGCGCATGCAGCTTATTCTACAGTACGGACAGGCTGAGAGAGAGGCTGCAGAACACCGGGACCGACAGGCTGAGAGCGAGGCTGCAGAACGCCGGGACCGACAGGCAGAGAGGCTGCAGAACGCCGGGACCGACAGGCTGAGAGAGAGGCTGCAGAACGCCGGGAGGACAGAGCGTTCCAGCTTCAGATGGCTCAAATAGAGCGGGGTATCAGTCCTCAGATAACCCCCTCCCAGGACATAAATCTAAGGAGACCGCGTCTAGAAAACTTCCCTGTGATGGAGAAGGATACGGACTTAGATACTTTCCTTTGGGGGGCTGAAAAAACCTGCAGGCAATACCATCTACCCCGTGAGCAGTGGGCGCAGTATCTAACCCCAGGGTTGAGAGGCAAAGCCCTGGAAGTTTTTGCTGGCCTCCCACTAGAGCTAGATGCGAACTATGAGGCCATAAAAGAGGCCCTGATCAGGAAATACAACCTGACACCAGAAGTGTATCGTAGAAAGTTCCCGGAACCTACAACGTGGATCAACTGACAGCTATGCGGATGTTGTTAGCACCTTGAGGACCACATTCCACCAATGGACTAGGGGACTTTCGGCTAACAGTTTTGAGGACTTAACGGATCTTATGGTCAAGGATCAATTTCTTCACATGTGCCCCACGGATGTACGACAATTTGTGTGTGATCGGGAGCCTCAAACTGCAGATCAGGCTGCAAGGATTGCGGACTGCTATGTGGCTAACAGGATGCCTGAGGTGCGGAAGCCATCGGGATTCAGCTGGAGTGGAGGTAAGCCAAACGGGGACCCTTCTCCCTCTGCCAGCCAAAAGCCCACCTTCTATGGGGCCCCGGGGAATAGACATTCTCTAGGTGATGCACGCCGCTGCTTCTCCTGCAACAAAGTGGGACATGTTAGCGCTGTCTGCCCTGATAGGGAGAAACGCCCAACTACCACCACAAAGCCGTCTGTGCCACCACCGTCTGTCCTCTTTGTAGCCGGCTCTGATGCGAGAGCTAATGAGAACTGTCACTGTTGGCAATAAAGTCACCATTGGTCTCAGAGACACTGGGGCAGAGGTGACTCTGGTGCGTCCAGCCATGATAAACCCTGCCGATATCATACCAGGAAAGACTATGTTTATAACCGGGATTGGAGGGGTCAGCCCTGCCCATGGCCCGTGTGTACCTGGACTGGGGAGCAGGGAAGGGACTGAGAGAAGTGGGAGTATCAGAGGCTATTCCCACCAATGTGTTGCTAGGTACGGACCTGGGGAGGATGGTGTACCACTATGTTCCTCCCTTGCAAGTAAGTGATGCAGATAAGGTGGAAGAAAGTGACCCACCTGAGATCCCGTGCGAGGAGGGAAAATGTCCCAATGCACAGGACTGTAATTATGTGGCAGCTGTGACCCGGAGTCAGGCTGCGGCTCAGACTCAGGCCCAGAGATTAGAGGATGAGTCTCAGACAGAACTGCCAGGACAGGAGGCCCATACTGTGGTCCCGGAGTCTCCATACATGGCAGACCCACCAAGGTCCCTGATAACAGACATTGAAAACTCAGCTTCAGACCAGGGCCTGGCAGTCACACTAGGCCAGGGCCTGCAGGCTGACCGTCAGAGCTTCCAGGAGGCCCTGCGGACAGATGTCAGTCTGGAGGAGCTCAGATGTCTTGCAGACCGACCCCCTGCTGCTTCTGACATAGAGAGAGTATACTGGGACCAGGGCAGACTGTATACAGAGACTATCCCCACAGATACTACAGAATCTTGGGACTATGAGCGGCGGTTGATCGTCCCTTATCCATATAGGGAACAATTATTGAGGATTGCCCATGAAATTCCTTTGGCCAGACTCCTTGGAATACAAAAGACTAAAGCTCGCCTGACACATAACTTCTATTGGCCCAAGATGGGGACAGATATTGCCAATTACTGCCGATCTTGTGTAGTTTGTCAGAGAGTTGGAAAGTCCAGGAATATACAGAAAGCTCCATTGATACCACTGCCTGTGATCGATGAGCCTTTCCAGAGAGTGGCTGTGGATATCACAGGGCCACTTGCAATCCCTAGCAGCTCTGGCAAAAAGTACATCCTCACAGTGGTGGACTATGCTACACGATACCCGGAAGCTGTGGCACTGTCCTCCATCCGAGCAGACAAAGTGGCGGATGCTTTACTGACTGTGTTCTCTTGTGTGGGTTTCCCCAGGGAAATGTTGACCGATCAGGGAACCCAGTTCATGTCTGATCTGATGGAAAGCCTCTGTGAAAGAATACAAGTACAGCATTTTCTGGCCAGCGCCTATCATCCCCAAACCAATGGACCCTGCGAGCGTTTTAATGGAACATTAAAGCAAATGCTCAAAATGCTGGTGGAGACTGAAGGGAGAGACTGGGAGCAGTACCTCCCTCATCTGTTTGCCTACAGAGAGGTACCCCAGGCGTCTACTGGATTCTCCCCCTTTGAATTGGTTTATGGGAGGAGGGTCAGGGGGCCACTTGATTTGATTAAGGACTGTTGGGAGGACGACCCCAAAACTAGGGGAGTCTCAGTGGTCGAATATGTACTGCGGCTCAGAGAGAGAATGCAAAAACTGAGCAACCTGGCCCATGAGAACGTGACCCAGGCCCAAATCAATCAGAAGGTCTGGTACGACCGTAATGCCAGACTGAGGGCCTATCAGGGATAACATGAAAGAAAAGGCACTACCATGGTATGCACACCACAGCAAATGGTAAGATAGAAAAATCCACTTTATTGGTTAACAATAAAAACATAATTAAAAAAACAACACACAAAACTGTTGCCAACCCGGGCACATATGATCACCCCAAATATTTAACTTGGTACTCAGTAATACAGATCAAATACATATATATATATATATAAATATACATATAGAATATGTGCCCGGGTTGGCAACAGTTTTGTGTGTTGTTTTTTTAAATTATGTTTTAGTTGTTAACCAATAAAGTGGATTTTTCTATCTTACCATTTGCTGTGGTGTGCATACTATGGTAGTGCCTTTTTTTTCATGTTATTGCTGATATTTTCTCTACCTATTGCACCCCGGTCTTTACATTAGGTCTAGGGCTGTGTGCCGGGTTCTTTGTTTTCTGAGGGCCTATGAGGAAGGGAAGAAGGTTTGGGTGTTGGTACCTATTTTACAGAATAAATTGCAGGCCGCATGGGAGGGACCATACACTGTACATAAGCGGCTGAATGATGTTAATTATGTGGTGACACTAGATGAGCAGGCAAAGCGTCAGAAAGTATTTCATGTAAATATGTTGAAGGCTCATCATGCCAGGGAGGCCTGTGTCTTACCTGTCTGTAGCCTGCCTGAAGAGGGGGAGGCTGATCTGTTACTGGATGTGGGGGCCGGGACTCAGTACGTGGAGTCCCTGGAGTCAGCAGAGTAGTTTAACCCTGAGCTATCCCACAGTCAGAGGTCTGAGCTGATGGGGGCACTCAGCGAGTTCACCGAAGTCTTCACAGGGGAGCCTGGGAGGACACACTTAGCAGTTCACCATGTGGACACTGGTACTAATCCCCCAGTACGGCAGTCTGCATACCGTGTGTCAGCAGAGGTGAAGGCACACATGAGGGAACAGGTAGAGGAGATGCTGAAACTCAAGGTGATACAAAAATCCCAGAGTGCCTGGGCCTCGCCTGTGGTTCTTGTCCCAAAAAAGGACCGTACTACCCGGTTCTGTGTAGACTACAGGAAATTAAATGTACTTTTTCGCCAAGATGGGGCAGAACCAGATACGTGCTCGGGAGCTGACCTGTAAGTCAACCCCCATGCACATTCATAAGGAGGGAGGTGTGGTGAAATATGCGTATATATATCTATATGTGTGTAGTGGCATATGTCTAGGGTTATATGTGTGACTAGTGATAAGGTAACATCTGTCCTGAAGACAAGTCGCACCTAGGTGTTAATAGGTACTTCCTTGGGACTAGTAGAAATTGTGTCTCCGTATCTCACCAGGTGGTCTAGCTAGGGCCAAGAAGAAAGGTAACACTTAACACCTCCTAGCTCTTGGAGGGGAGATGCTAATTGCGGCCTGAGGTCATTTGTGGGAGAGCTGTTACACAAAAGATCTCAAGAGAAAATAATATATTAATTGGGGGCGCGGCCGTGGCCCAATCAAACAGGCAGCAGTTATGATATTGACCTGAGGGGCCGGTCTAGAAACCTGACCTCCAGACCAAAGCTATAAGTCCGGCCTGTGTACAGAGAATTGTATTCACATGATGGGGGCAGCCTGAGAAGCTGGTGTGATCCAATCTACATTCATCCTACCCTCAGGGAGCAGAAAGCAACTAACAAAACCTAAACAACACAAGGATCCCTAAAATATAACTTTTATTAAACACCAATAAAACTCTTTTCATAAACAATCAAAAATAATAAACAGCAACAAGTTGTGTACCTATAAGGTCCTAGGGAGTCACTGCGCTTAATACTTCCTAGCAGTGGGGGTTGGCACCCTAATTTACTGCGGTAGGTGCCCCCACTCGACGTCGACTTACCCTCAAAAAATCCCTAGAATTCCCTAAATTAGGAATCCTAAAAAAACTCTAGAAAATCCCTATAGGGAAATTACTACCTAGCAGTGGGGGTAGGCGCCCTAATGTGAAGCGGTAAGCTCCCCCACTCCGCGTCGACTGACCCTAGAGACCCTGCAAAATCCCTAAATAGAGATAGAGAAGTAAAGAAATGTCCCAAAACACCCCAACACCCAAAAATCTAGAAAACAAGATATCAGAAAACAAAAATAAAGAAAAAAATCAAAAAATATCTCAAATCTTGTGTAAATACATATTTAGGGATATTGCAGGGTCTCTAGGGTCAGTCGACGCGGAGTGGGGGCGCTTACTGCTTCACATTAGGGCGCCTACCCCCACTGCTAGGTAGTAATTTCCCTATAGGGATTTTCTAGAGTTATTTAAGGATTCCTAATTTAGGGAATTCTAGGGATTTTTTGAGGTTAAGTCGACGTCGAGTGGGGGCACCTACCGCAGTAAATTAGGGTGCCAACCCCCACTGCTAGGAAGTATTAAGCGCAGTGACTCCCTAGGACCTTATATGTACACAACTTGTTGCTGTTTATTATTTTTGATTGTTTATGAAAAGAGTTTTATTGGTGTTTAATAAAAGTTATATTTTAGGGATCCTTGTGTTGTTTAGGTTTTGCAAGTTTTTCTAGGGTTCCAACATATATTGTTTTTGGGTTGACAGCAGAAAGCAACTACCAGTTAGATAATTTCTGTAAGTTTCTCCTCTTTATTTTGATACTGTTTTGCATAAGTTGTATGTCTTTTTATTATCATATTTTTATACCTTTTTCTTATTGTAAGCATTGAACCTTTTGTTATTAAAGTATAAAACTTTAACAAGTTGAACCTTGAATGTTCTAAAGAATCCATAGCCTAAGGTGTGTGAGCCTTATGAGTGATAGACATTATTAGTATTATTAGTTCCAGGACTCATCGCCCGTGTATTCGATGAGTGGTGGCAGCGTGTATGAGCGGGTGTTTATGCTCCCATTACAGCATAGGACAGAGGTTGAATGCTGGACTGAGAGTGGGGAGGTAGATTAACCCTTGCAGGCACAACCCCAAGTCACGTGTGAGAGCAGGCACGTGACGAATAAGTGACACCACGGAGAAGGGATCCGTGACATTCAGTTCTGGGTCTTCTCTTCCCTCTTGTAGTCGGGGCTCCTCAGGGCTCAGTTCTCGTTCTTCTCTTCCCTCTTGGGGTCAGTGATCCTCAGCCTTTGTATTGACTTGCCACTATGGAGCCAAGATACATTATCTCAGCAGAGTAGCAGACGTTTCCACCAGAGAAAATTCTTGTGGCTGGTTTTCTTTAGTCTCCTGGCATCAACATGGCAGCCGGAAGGAGATGAACGGAGTGGCAGGGTGCAGATAGCCCTTCAATTCCACTCAAGTGTGACCCTGAAGATGTCCAGTCCCCTCAGTCGGCTGTCCTTAACACTGTCTTCATAGCAGTGGTGGTGGGCTCAAAGGTGGCACACACCAATATTACAACATCACTAAGCCTCTGTTCAAATCTGCATCGTGACTTCAACAACGACGCAGGGTGGGATCCATCACACGAAGGACGCTGACGGAGGGGCAGAATGATAATGGCGTCAGGTGAGACCCGCAGAGCTGCAGGCAGCCGCGCTCTCATAGCAGACGATGTAATGAAGGCCTACAAAGACAAGTGTCCTGTGCGGAGGAGACTGTCGAGCCCCTGTCCAGAGGGTGACGACAGAAAGCAATAGCTGAGATTTGAGGCAGTTTTCCGGAGCAGGATAGTTGCAGTCAGATATTTCTCTTATGTATTCCAGTGATGGCGGCACCACCCCACACGTGTCCATGCTGCCTCATGCATCATTCAGTCGTTTCCTCACCTTACCTGAAGCTATACTAGAGCTTTTTCTCTGGTCACATCCAGAGCTGCATCTAATATTCTGCTGATGTAACCTCACTGAGCTCCCACAATCACACGCGATTGTGCCTGCAGCTTCGGATGCGACACAGAGAAAACGAACAAACAAACAATGATGTAAACATAAAACTTTAGTTTGATGTAAGCGGGCGGAGGAGACGGAGCTCCGGCGTCACAGGACACGGATTGAAAACGCCTGGTTATGGGTCGGAGGCTTCTGCACACACTGCCCCCTACAGCTCGAGAGGCAGACAGACAGTTCCGTCGAGATCTCGTCACAGGACGACATTCGGGGAGAGCGCAGCAGAGAGGAGGCTGCCGGCCCCAGTGAGCGAGTCCTGTCTGTCTGCCGGACATGGCTGTCAGGAGCGGAGATCTCCTCCCACGTCCGGCCGAGCTGGAAGACGCCCTCACTTAGGTGGGCACCACAATGTTCTTGGCGAGTAAAGCGAGCAGCGCCAGCTCCACGTCCCCGTCAGCTTTTTCCAGGGCTACAAGGGCATCCGGCCTGGTGAACCCTGCGGCCACAATGCGCTCCACCGCAGAGGGGCTCCGTTCATGGACCGCCCGCTCAGGGTCCCTGCTTAGTCCTGGGAGCCATTCATCCCCTGCTGCTGAGTCTCCAGAGACACTCGTGGCCCCACGGATCAGCACAGCGCCAGACAGGGGCTGATCAGCAGACCTACCCATAGATGCCGACTCCATGCAGTCACTAGAACAGTGTCGCGGGGAATCTGCCATGTTACACTCAGCGCCGCTCGATCCGTTCTCCTGATGGAGGTCACTGTCCACGTCTCCATTTTGCTCAGATTCCTGATGAAAGTCCTGACTGAATTCACAACTATCGGCTCCAGAGCGATGAGCGCCATCCTCACCTCCGGAGGGAGCAGATCCCTGACCGCTGATGACCACCAACTTATGGAGTTCTTTCAAAGCAGAGGCCAGGGAGAAGCAGCCGTCCTCCCCTTCCTGGCCAGAAGTGGCCGGGGGCTTTGGGCAGTCTTGTGTGGTCACACTGCATGCGTCGTCAGACCCCTCTGGGTTAGGGGGGAGGTTGTTACAGGACAGGTTTTGGCACTCCGGACCCTGGATAGTGAGGATCCCCCCAGATCTGCAGCCATCGAGATCAGGAATTACTTGTGTGTCCAATTCCATCATGTCTTCAGGGATGGCACAAGGAGTTGGTGTCACTTCTCCATCTTCCACCAAGGATGATCTGGAAGGAGGAAGCGTGGCCCGTGGATGAGGCCCCCACTCCGATTCCTCATAAGCCACCGATCCAGCAAGGGGAAGGGGATAAACTGCAACATCGGAGGTCAGCGTGGGCCCTGGGCCGCAATCAGCAGCAGAGGTCAGTGTGGGCCCCGGGCCCCAATCAGAGGATGATGATGGAGAAGCTGAAGACTGTGCTCCTGGGAGGTCATCAGTGACTGCAGATCTGAAAGCATCAGACACGTCACCCGTACACCCACTGCCGCCTGGATGGAAGCTGCCGCTGCAGGAGACATCTGCACAGGGAAAGTCTGCGGCACAGGACGGGGAGAGAGAGATGGTGTCTGAAGCGTGGACAGGGTCGTCAGATCCATCCAGCGCTGGCTCCAGTGTAGGACCTGCCTCTGAGGTAGATTCCTTGGCTGCAAAGCAGAAAAACAAGAATCAATCATCACAGCTGGAGCTCAAGAAACGATGTCCCCCGAAACACTGGACCCCCCAAACCAAATCTGTCAATAGAGATCAGCAGTGATATCACTGAGAATGCCTCCTATCCATCACTAGAGATCAGCGGTGACATCACTGAGAATACCTCCTATCCATCACCAGAGATCAGCGGTGACATCACTGAGAATGCCTCCTATCCATCACCAGAGATCAGCGGTGACATCACTGAGAATGCCTCCTATCTATCACCAGAGATCAGAGGTGACATCACTGAGAATGCCTCCTATCCATCACCAGAGTTCAGAGGTGACATCACTGAGAATGCCTCCTATCCATCACTAGAGATCAGCGGTGACATCACTGAGAATACCTCCTATCTATCACTAGAGATCAGAGGTGACATCACTGAGAATGCCTCCTATCCATCACCAGAGATCAGGGGTGACATCACTGAGAATGCCTCCTATCCATCACCAGTGATCAGAGGTGACATCACTGAGAATGCCTCCTATCCATCACCAGAGATCAGCGGTGACATCACTGAGAATGCCTCCTATCCATCACCCGAGATCAGAGGTGACATCACTGAGAATGTCTCCTATCCATCACCAGAGATCAGCGGTGACATCACTGAGAATGCCTACAATCCATCACTAGAGATCAGAGGTGACATCACTGAGAATGCCTCCTATCCATCACTAGAGATCAGCTGTGACATCACTGAGAATGCCTCCTATCCATCACCAGAGATCAGAGGTGACATCACTGAGAATGCCTCCTATCCATCACCAGTGATCAGAGGTGACATCACTGAGAATGCCTCCTATCCATCACCAGAGATCAGCGGTGACATCACTGAGAATGCCTCCTATCCATCACTAGAGATCAGCGGTGACATCACTGAGAATGCCTCCAATCCATCACTAGAGATCAGAGGTGACATCACTGAGAATGCCTCCTATCCATCACTAGAGATCAGCTGTGACATCACTGAGAATGCCTCCTATCCATCACCAGAGATCAGAGGTGACATCACTGAGAATGCCTCCAATCCATCACTAGAGATCAGGTGACATCACTGAGAATGCCTCCTATCCATCACCAGAGATCAGAGGTGACATCACTGAGAATGCCTCCTATCCATCACCAGAGATCAGCGGTGACATCACTGAGAATGCCTCCTATCCATCACCAGTGATCAGAGGTGACATCACTGAGAATGCCTCCTATCCATCACCCGAGATCAGAGGTGACATCACTGAGAATGTCTCCTATCCATCACTAGAGATCAGCGGTGACATCACTGAGAATGCCTCCCATCCATCACTAGAGATCAGAGGTGACATCACTGACAATGCCTCCTATCCATCACTAGAGATCAGCAGTGACATCACTGAGAATGCCTCCTATCCATCACTAGAGATCAGCTGTGACATCACTGAGAATGCCTCCTATCCATCACCAGAGATCAGAGGTGACATCACTGAGAATGCCTCCAATCCATCACTAGAGATCAGGTGACATCACTGAGAATGCCTCCCATCCATCACCAGAGATCAGAGGTGACATCACTGAGAATGCCTCCAATCCATCACCAGAGATCAGCGGTGATATCACAGAGAATGCCTCCTATCCATCACTAGAGATCAGTGGTGACATCACTGAGAATGCCTCCTATCCATCACCAGAGATCAGAGGTGACATCACTGAGAATGCCTCCTATCCATCACCAGAGATCAGGGGTGACATCACTGAGAATGCCTCCTATCCATCACCAGTGATCAGAGGTGACATCACTGAGAATGCCTCCTATCCATCACCAGAGATCAGCGGTGACATCACTGAGAATGCCTCCTATCCATCACTAGAGATCAGCGGTGACATCACTGAGAATGCCTCCAATCCATCACTAGAGATCAGAGGTGACATCACTGAGAATGCCTCCTATCCATCACTAGAGATCAGCAGTGACATCACTGAGAATGCCTCCTATCCATCACTAGAGATCAGCTGTGACATCACTGAGAATGCCTCCTATCCATCACCAGAGATCAGAGGTGACATCACTGAGAATGCCTCCTATCCTTCACCAGAGATCAGCGGTGACATCACTGAGAATGCCTCCTATCCATCACTAGAGATCTGCGGTGACATCACTGAGAATGCCTCCTATCTATCACTAGAGATCAGAGGTGACATCACTGAGAATGCCTCCTATCCATCACTAGAGATCAGCGGTGACATCACTGAGAATGCCTCCTATCCATCAACAGAGATCAGCGGTGACATCACTGAGAATGCCTCCTATCCATCACTAGAGATCAGTGGTGACATCACTGAGAATGCCTCCTATCCATCACCAGAGATCAGAGGTGACATCACTGAGAATGCCTCCTATCCATCACCAGAGATCAGGGGTGACATCACTGAGAATGCCTCCTATCCATCACCAGTGATCAGAGGTGACATCACTGAGAATGCCTCCTATCCATCACCAGAGATCAGCGGTGACATCACTGAGAATGCCTCCTATCCATCACCCGAGATCAGAGGTGACATCACTGAGAATGCCTCCTATCTATCACTAGAGATCAGCAGTGACATCACTGAGAATGCCTCCTATCCATCACTAGAGATCAGCTGTGACATCACTGAGAATGCCTCCTATCCATCACCAGAGATCAGAGGTGACATCACTGAGAATGCCTCCAATGCATCACTAGAGATCAGGTGACATCACTGAGAATGCCTCCTATCCATCACCAGAGATCAGAGGTGACATCACTGAGAATGCCTCCTATCCATCACCAGAGATCAGAGGTGACATCACTGAGAATGCCTCCAATCCATCACTAGAGATCAGGTGACATCACTGAGAATGCCTCCTATCCATCACCAGAGATCAGAGGTGACATCACTGAGAATGCCTCCTATCCATCACTAGAGATCAGGGGTGACATCACTAAGAATGCCTCCTATCCATCACCAGAGATCAGAGGTGACATCACTGAGAATGCCTCCAATCCATCACTAGAGATCAGGTGACATCACTGAGAATGCCTCCTATCCATCACCAGAGATCAGAGGTGACATCACTGAGAATGCCTCCTATCCATCACCAGAGATCAGGGGTGACATCACTGAGAATGCCTCCTATCCATCACCAGTGATCAGAGGTGACATCACTGAGAATGCCTCCTATCCATCACCAGAGATCAGCGGTGACATCACTGAGAATGCCTCCAATCCATCACTAGAGATCAGAGGTGACATCACTGAGAATGCCTCCTATCCATCACTAGAGATCAGCAGTGACATCACTGAGAATGCCTCCTATCCATCACTAGAGATCAGCTGTGACATCACTGAGAATGCCTCCTATCCATCACCAGAGATCAGAGGTGACATCACTGAGAATGCCTCCAATCCATCACTAGAGATCAGGTGACATCACTGAGAATGCCTCCTATCCATCACCAGCCAGAGATCAGCGGTGACATCACTGAGAATGCCTCCTATCCATCACCCGAGATCAGAGGTGACATCACTGAGAATGTCTCCTATCCATCACTAGAGATCAGCGGTGACATCACTGAGAATGCCTCCAATCCATCACTAGAGATCAGAGGTGACATCACTGAGAATGCCTCCTATCCATCACTAGAGATCAGCAGTGACATCACTGAGAATGCCTCCTATCCATCACTAGAGATCAGCTGTGACATCACTGAGAATGCCTCCTATCCATAACCAGAGATCAGAGGTGACATCACTGAGAATGCCTCCTATCACCAGAGATCAGAGGTGACATCACTGAGAATGCCTCCTATCCATCACCAGAGTTCAGAGGTGACATCACTGAGAATGCCTCCTATCCATCACTAGAGATCAGCGGTGACATCACTGAGAATACCTCCTATCTATCACTAGAGATCAGGTGACATCACTGAGAATGCCTCCTATCCATCACCAGAGATCAGAGGTGACATCACTGAGAATGCCTCCTATCCATCACCAGAGATCAGCGGTGATATCACTGAGAATGCCTCCTATCCATCACCAGAGATCAGGGGTGACATCACTGAGAATGCCTCCTATCCATCACCAGTGATCAGAGGTGACATCACTGAGAATGCCTCCTATCCATCACCAGAGATCAGCGGTGACATCACTGAGAATGCCTCCTATCCATCACCCGAGATCAGAGGTGCCATCACTGAGAATGTCTCCTATCCATCACTAGAGATCAGCGGTGACATCACTGAGAATGCTTCCAATCCATCACTAGAGATCAGAGGTGACATCACTGAGAATGCCTCCTATCCATCACCAGAGATCAGCAGTGACATCACTGAGAATGCCTCGAATCCAACACTACAGATCAGGTGACATCACTGAGAATGTCTCCTATCCATCACCAGAGATCAGAGGTGACATCACTGAGAATGCCTCGAATCCATCACTACAGATCAGGTGACATCACTGAGAATGCCTCCTATCCATCACCAGAGATCAGCGGTGACATCACTGAGAATGCCTCCTATCCATCACTAGAGATCAGCGGTGACATCACCGAGAATGCCTCCTATCTATCACCAGAGATCAGAGGTGACATCACTGAGAATGCCTCCTATCCATCACCAGAGTTCAGAGGTGACATCACTGAGAATGCCTCCTATCCATCACCAGAGATCAGAGGTGACATCACTGAGAATGCCTCCTATCCATCACTAGAGATCAGCGGTGACATCACTGAGAATGCCTCCTATCCATCACTAGAGATCAGCGGTGACATCACTGAGAATACCTCCTATCACTAGAGATCAGAGGTGACATCACTGAGAATGCCTCCTATCCATCACCAGAGATCAGAGGTGACATCACTGAGAATGCCTCCTATCCATCAACAGAGATCAGCGGTGACATCACTGAGAATGCCTCCTATCCATCACTAGAGATTAGTGGTGACATCACTGAGAATGCCTCCTATCCATCACCAGAGATCAGAGGTGACATCACTGAGAATGCCTCCTATCCATCACCAGAGATCAGGGGTGACATCACTGAGAATGCCTCCTATCCATCACCAGTGATCAGAGGTGACATCACTGAGAATGCCTCCTATCCATCTCTAGAGATCAGCAGTGACATCACTGAGAATGCCTCCTATCCATCACTAGAGATCAGCTGTGACATCACTGAGAATGCCTCCTATCCATCACCAGAGATCAGAGGTGACATCACTGAGAGTGCCTCCAATCCATCACTAGAGATCAGGTGACATCATTGAGAATGCCTCCTATCCATCACCAGAGATCAGAGGTGACATCACTGAGAATGCCTCCTATCCATCACTAGAGATCAGAGGTGACATCACTGAGAATGCCTCCTATCCATCACTAGAGATCAGCGGTGACATCACTGAGAATGCCTCCTAGCCATCACTAGATATCAGAGGTGACATCACTGAGAATGCCTCCTATCCATCACTAGATATCAGAGGTGACATCACTGAGAATGCCTCCTATCCATCACCAGAGATCAGAGGTGACATCACTGAGAATGCCTCCTATCCATCACTAGATATCAGAGGTGACATCACTGAGAATGCCTTCCATCCATCACCCGAGATCAGAGGTGACATCACTGAGAATGCCTCCTATCCATCACTAGAGATCAACGGTGACATCAATGAGAATGCCTCCTATCCATCACCAGAGATCAGAGGTGACATCACTGAGAATGCCTCCTATCCATCACCAGAGATCAGGGGTGACATCACTGAGAATGCCTCCTATCCATCACCAGTGATCAGAGGTGACATCACTGAGAATGCCTCCTATCCATCACCAGAGAACAGCGGTGACATCACTGAGAATGCCTCCTATCCATCACCCGAGATCAGAGGTGACATCACTGAGAATGCCTCCCATCCATCACTAGAGATCAGAGGTGACATCACTGACAATGCCTCCTATCCATCTCTAGAGATCAGCAGTGACATCACTGAGAATGCCTCCTATCCATCACTAGAGATCAGCTGTGACATCACTGAGAATGCCTCCTATCCATCACCAGAGATCAGAGGTGACATCACTGAGAATGCCTCCTATCCATCACTAGAGATCAGAGGTGACATCACTGAGAATGCCTCCTATCCATCACCAGAGATCAGAGGTGACATCACTGAGGATGCCTCCTATCCATCACCAGAGATCAGCGGTGATATCACTGAGAATGCCTCCTATCCATCACTAGAGATCAGTGGTGACATCACTGAGAATGCCTCCTATCCATCACCAGAGATCAGAGGTGACATCACTGAGAATGCCTCCTATCCATCACCAGAGATCAGCGGTGACATCACTGAGAATGCCTCCAATCCATCACTAGAGATCAGAGGTGACATCACTGAGAATGCCTCCTATCCATCACTAGAGATCAGCTGTGACATCACTGAGAATGCCTCCTATCCATCACCAGAGATCAGGGGTGACATCACTGAGAATGCCTCCTATCCATCACCAGTGATCAGAGGTGACATCACTGAGAATGCCTCCTATCCATCACCAGAGATTAGCGGTGACATCACTGAGAATGCCTCCTATCCATCACCCGAGATCAGAGGTGACATCACTGAGAATGTCTCCTATCCATCACTAGAGATCAGCGGTGACATCACTGAGAATGCCTCCCATCCATCACTAGAGATCAGAGGTGACATCACTGACAATGCCTCCTATCCATCTCTAGAGATCAGCAGTGACATCACTGAGAATGCCTCCTATCCATCACTAGAGATCAGCTGTGACATCACTGAGAATGCCTCCTATCCATCACCAGAGATCAGAGGTGACATCACTGAGAATGCCTCCAATCCATCACTAGAGATCAGGTGACATCACTGAGAATGCCTCCTATCCATCACCAGAGATCAGCGGTGACATCACTGAGAATGCCTCCTATCCATCACTAGATATCAGAGGTGACATCACTGAGAATGCCTCCTATCCATCACTAGAGATCAGAGGTGACATCACTGAGAATGCCTCCTATCCATCACTAGAGATCAGCGGTGACATCACTGAGAATGCCTCCTATCCATCACTAGATATCAGAGGTGACATCACTGAGAATGCCTCCTATCCATCACCAGAGATCAGAGGTGACATCACTGAGAATGCCTCCTATCCATCACTAGATATCAGAGGTGACATCACTGAGAATGCCTTCCATCCATCACTTGAGATCAGAGGTGACATCACTGAGAATGCCTCCTATCCATCACTAGAGATCAACGGTGACATCAATGAGAATGCCTCCTATCCATCACCAGAGATCAGAGGTGACATCACTGAGAATGCCTCCTATCCATCACCAGAGATCAGGGGTGACATCACTGAGAATGCCTCCTATCCATCACCAGTGATCAGAGGTGACATCACTGAGAATGCCTCCTATCCATCACCAGAGATCAGCGGTGACATCACTGAGAATGCCTCCTATCCATCACCCGAGATCAGAGGTGACATCACTGAGAATGCCTCCTATCCATCACTAGACATCAGCAGTGACATCACTGAGAATGCCTCCTATCCATCACCAGAGATCAGAGGTGACATCACTGAGAATGCCTCCTATCCATCACTAGAGATCAGAGGTGACATCACTGAGAATGCCTCCTATCCATCACCAGAGATCAGAGGTGACATCACTGAGGATGCCTCCTATCCATCACCAGAGATCAGCGGTGATATCACTGAGAATGCCTCCTATCCATCACTAGAGATCAGTGGTGACATCACTGAGAATGCCTCCTATCCATCACCAGAGATCAGAGGTGACATCACTGAGAATGCCTCCTATCCATCACCAGAGATCAGCGGTGACATCACTGAGAATGCCTCCAATCCATCACTAGAGATCAGAGGTGACATCACTGAGAATGCCTCCTATCCATCACTAGAGATCAGCTGTGACATCACTGAGAATGCCTCCTATCCATCACCAGAGATCAGGGGTGACATCACTGAGAATGCCTCCTATCCATCACCAGTGATCAGAGGTGACATCACTGAGAATGCCTCCTATCCATCACCAGAGATTAGCGGTGACATCACTGAGAATGCCTCCTATCCATCACCCGAGATCAGAGGTGACATCACTGAGAATGTCTCCTATCCATCACTAGAGATCAGCGGTGACATCACTGAGAATGCCTCCCATCCATCACTAGAGATCAGAGGTGACATCACTGACAATGCCTCCTATCCATCTCTAGAGATCAGCAGTGACATCACTGAGAATGCCTCCTATCCATCACTAGAGATCAGCTGTGACATCACTGAGAATGCCTCCTATCCATCACCAGAGATCAGAGGTGACATCACTGAGAATGCCTCCAATCCATCACTAGAGATCAGGTGACATCACTGAGAATGCCTCCTATCCATCACCAGAGATCAGCGGTGACATCACTGAGAATGCCTCCTATCCATCACTAGATATCAGAGGTGACATCACTGAGAATGCCTCCTATCCATCACTAGAGATCAGAGGTGACATCACTGAGAATGCCTCCTATCCATCACTAGAGATCAGCGGTGACATCACTGAGAATGCCTCCTATCCATCACTAGATATCAGAGGTGACATCACTGAGAATGCCTCCTATCCATCACCAGAGATCAGAGGTGACATCACTGAGAATGCCTCCTATCCATCACTAGATATCAGAGGTGACATCACTGAGAATGCCTTCCATCCATCACTTGAGATCAGAGGTGACATCACTGAGAATGCCTCCTATCCATCACTAGAGATCAACGGTGACATCAATGAGAATGCCTCCTATCCATCACCAGAGATCAGAGGTGACATCACTGACAATGCCTCCTATCCATCACCAGAGATCAGCGGTGACATCACTGAGAATGCCTCCTATCTATCAGATTATTAGGAGGGATCCTGAGTCTATGCGGTGGGATTACCTGCGGTGCGGCCCCTCCGGCGGCAGACTACACACACATGCATCACGGGTTCTGTTGGTCTGTGAGGATTAGGAGACAAAACAGCAAACGATATTAGGAGAACACAACGAGCTGCGTGCAGTTAGTCACAAACCCCAGGAAGCCACCTGGCCACGAGCCGCCATGCTGCGGGGGAAGTACAGGACGCTGTGCGGCTCATTATAGGGAGTCCGTCATTACGTGAGCAGACATTGCTGGTTCTTGGGACGCAGCCTGCAGTGTAAAGAACGGAGGTTTTCATTCTCCTCGTCACCTACAACCTGCGTGTAAGCCGACATCTAGGCCACCATTCTTTACACTGCAGGACACAGGCCAGCCAACATTTCGTGCCCACTCCACACAGCATTCCACAGACACGCGCCCACTCCACACAGCACCCCACGGACACGCGCCCACTCCACACAGCACCCCACGGACACACGCCCACTCCACACACCACGCCACAGACACGCGCCCACTCCACACAGCACCCCAGACACGCGCCCACTCCACACAGCACCCCACAGACACGCGCCCACTCCACACAGCACCCCACAGACACGCGCCCACTCCATACAGCACCCCAGACACGCGCCCACTCCACACAGCACCCCACAGACACGCGCCCACTCCACACAGCACCCCAGACACGCGCCCACTCCACACAGCACCCCACGCAGAACACGCGCCCACTCCTCAGCACCCCACGCAGAACACGCGCCCACTCCACACAGCACCCCACAGACACGCGCCCACTCCACACAGCACCCCACGCAGAACACGCGCCCACTCCACAGCACCCCACGCAGAACACGCGCCCACTCCACACAGCACGCCACAGACACGCGCCCACTCCACACAGCACCCCACGCAGAACACGCGCCCACTCCACACAGCACGCCACAGACAAACGCCCACTCCACAGCACCCCACAGACACGCGCCCACTCCACGCAGCACGCCACGGACACGCGCCCACTCCACGCAGCACGCCACGGACACGCTCCCACTCCACACAGCATGCCACAGACACGCGCCCACTCCACACAGCACCCCACGGACACGCGCCCACTCCACACAGCTCGCTATGGACACGCGCCCACTCCACACAGCACCCCACGCAGAACACGCGCCCACTCCACACAGCACGCCACAGACACGTGCCCACTCCACACAGCACCCCACGGACACACGCCCACTCCACACAGCACGCCACGGACACGTGCCCACTCCACACAGCACCCCACGGACACGCGCCCACTCCACACAGCACGCCACGCAGAACACGCGCCCACTCCACACAGCATGCCACAGACACGTGCCCACTCCACACAGCACCCCACGGACACGCGCCCACTCCACACAGCTCGCTATGGACACGCGCCCACTCCACACAGCACCCCAGACACGCGCCCACTCCACACAGCACCCCACGCAGAACACGCGCCCACTCCACACAGCACGCCACAGACACGTGCCCACTCCACATAGCACCCCACGGACACACGCCCACTCCACACAGCACGCCACGGACACGTGCCCACTCCACACAGCACCCCACGGACACGCGCCCACTGCACACAGCACGCCACGCAGAACATGCGCCCACTCCACACAGCATGCCACAGACACGTGCCCACTCCACACAGCACCCCACGGACATGCGCCCACTTCACACAGCACCCCAGACACGCGCCCACTCCACACAGCACCCCACGCAGAACACGCGCCCACTCCACACAGCATGCCACAGACACGTGCCCACTCCACACAGCACCCCACGGACATGCGCCCACTTCACACAGCACGCCAGACACGCGCCCACTCCACACAGCACGGCACAGACACGCGCCCACTCCACACAGCACGCCACAGACACGCGCCCACTCCACACAGCACGCCACAGACACGCGCCCACTTCACACAGCACCCTACGGACACGCGCCCACTCCACACAGCACGCCACGCAGAACACGCGCCCACTCCACACAGCATGCCACAGACACGTGCCCACTCCACACAGCACCCCACGGACACGCGCCCACTCCACACAGCTCGCTATGGACACGCGCCCACTCCACACAGCACCCCACAGACACACGCCCACTCCACACAGCACGCCACGGACACGTGCCCACTCCACACAGCACCCCACGGACACACGCCCACTCCACACAGCACGCCACGCAGAACACGCACCCACTCCACACAGCATGCCACAGACACGTGCCCACTCCACACAGCACCCCACGGACATGCGCCCACTTCACACAGCACGCCAGACACGCGCCCACTCCACACAGCACGGCACAGACACGCGCCCACTCCACACAGCACGCCACAGACACGCGCCCACTCCACACAGCACGCCACAGACACGCGCCCACTTCACACAGCACCCTACGGACACGCGCCCACTCCACACAGCACCCCAGACACGCGCCCACTCCACACAGCACCCCAGACACGCGCCCACTCCACACAGCACCCCACGCAGAACACGCGCCCACTCCTCAGCACCCCACGCAGAACACGCGCCCACTCCACACAGCACGCCACAGACACGCGCCCACTCCACACAGCACCCCACAGACACACGCCCACTCCACGCAGCACGCCACGGACACGCGCCCACTCCACGCAGCACGCCACGGACACGCGCCCACTCCACACAGCATGCCACAGACACGCGCCCACTCCACACAGCACCCCACGGACACGCGCCCACTCCACACAGCACGCTACAGACACGCGCCCACTCCACAGCACCCCACAGACACGCGCCCACTCCACGCAGCACGCCACGGACACGCTCCCACTCCACACAGCATGCCACAGACACGCGCCCACTCCACACAGCACCCCACGGACACGCGCCCACTCCACACAGCTCGCTATGGACACGCGCCCACTCCACACAGCACCCCACAGACACGCGCCCACTCCACACAGCACCCCACGCAGAACACGCGCCCACTCCACACAGCACGCCACAGACACGTGCCCACTCTACACAGCACCCCACGGACACACGCCCACTCCACACAGCACGCCACGGACACGTGCCCACTCCACACAGCACCCCACGGACACGCGCCCACTCCACACAGCACGCCACGCAGAACACGCGCCCACTCCACACAGCACGCCACAGACACGTGCCCACTCCACACAGCACCCCACGGACACGCGCCCACTCCACACAGCACCCCACGGACACGCGCCCACTCCACACAGCACCCCACGGACACGCGCCCACTCCACACAGCACGCCACAGACACGCGCCCACTCCACACAGCACGCCACTGACACGCGCCCACTCCACACAGCACCCCACAGACACGCGCCCACTCCACACAGCACCCCAGACACGCGCCCACTCCACACAGCACCCCAGACACGCGCCCACTCCACACAGCACCCCAGACATGCGCCCACTCCACACAGCACCCCACGCAGAACACGCGCCCACTCCACAGCAACCCACGCAGAACACGCGCCCACTCCACACAGCACGCCACAGACACACGCCCACTCCACACAGCACCCCAAGCAGAACACGCGCCCACTCCACACAGCACGCCACAGACACGCGCCCACTCCACACAGCACCCCACAGACACGCGCCCACTCCACGCAGCACGCCACGGACACGCGCCCACGCCACGGACACGCGCCCACTCCACACAGCATGCCACAGACACGCGCCCACTCCACACAGCACCCCACGGACACGCACCCACTCCACACAGCACGCTACAGACACGCGCCCACTCCACAGCACCCCACAGACACGCGCCCACTCCACGCAGCACGCCACGGACACGCGCCCACTCCATGCAGCACGCCACGGACACGCTCCCACTCCACACAGCATGCCACAGACACGCGCCCACTCCACACAGCACCCCACGGACACGCGCCCACTCCACACAGCTCGCTATGGACACGCGCCCACTCCACACAGCACCCCACAGACACGCGCCCACTCCACACAGCACCCCACGCAGAACACGCGCCCACTCCACACAGCACGCCACAGACACGTGCCCACTCCACACAGCACGCCACGGACACGTGCCCACTCCACACAGCACCCCACGGACACGCGCACACTCCACACAGCACGCCACGCAGAACACGCGCCCACTCCACACAGCATGCCACAGACACGTGCCCACTCCACACAGCACCCCACGGACACGCTCCCACTCCACACAGCTCGCTATGGACACGCGCCCACTCCACACAGCACCCCACAGACACGCGCCCACTCCACACAGCACCCCACGCAGAACACGCGCCCACTCCACACAGCACGCCACGGACACGTGCCCACTCCACACAGCACCCCAAGGACACGCGCCCACTCCACACAGCACGCCACGCAGAACACGCGCCCACTCCACACAGCATGCCACAGACACATGCCCACTCCACACAGCACCCCACGGACATGCGCCCACTTCACACAGCACGCCAGACACGCGCCCACTCCACACAGCACGGCACAGACACGCGCCCACTCCACACAGCACGCCACGCAGAACACGCGCCCACTCCACACAGTACGCCACAGACACGCGCCCACTCCACACAGCACGCCACAGACACGCGCCCACTTCACACAGCACCCTACGGACACGCGCCCACTCCACACAGCACGCCACGCAGAACATGCGCCCACTCCACACAGTATGCCACAGACACGTGCCCACTCCACACAGCACCCCACGGACACGCGCCCACTCCACACAGCACCCCACGGACACGCGCCCACTCCACACAGCACGCCACAGACACGCGCCCACTCCACACAGCACGCCACTGACACGCGCCCACTCCACACAGCACCCCACAGACACGCGCCCACTCCACACAGCACCCCAGACACGCGCCCACTCCACACAGCACCCCAGACACGCGCCCACTCCACACAGCACCCCAGACACGCGCCCACTCCACACAGCACCCCACGCAGAACACGCGCCCACTCCACAGCACCCCACGCAGAACACGCGCCCACTCCACAGCACCCCACGCAGAACACGCGCCCACTCCACACAGCACGCCACAGACACACGCCCACTCCACACAGCACCCCACAGACACGCGCCCACTCCACGCAGCACGCCACGGACACGCGCCCACTCCACGCAGCACGCCACGGACACGCGCCCACTCCACACAGCATGCCACAGACACGCGCCCACTCCACACAGCACCCCACGGACACGCGCCCACTCCACACAGCACGCTACAGACACGCGCCCACTTCACAGCACCCCACAGACACGCGCCCACTCCACACAGCACCCCACAGACACGCGCCCACTCCACACAGCACCCCACGCAGAACACGCGCCCACTCCACACAGCACGCCACAGACACGTGCCCACTCCACACAGCACCCCACGGACACGCGCCCACTCCACACAGCACGCCACGGACACGTGCCCACTCCACACAGCACCCCACGGACACGTGCCCACTCCACACAGCACGCCACGCAGAACACGCGCCCACTCCACACAGCATGCCACAGACACGTGCCCACTCCACACAGCACCCCACGGACATGCGCCCACTTCACACAGCACGGCACAGACACGCGCCCACTCCACACAGCACGCCACAGACACGTGCCCACTCCACACAGCACGCCACAGACACGCGCCCACTTCACATAGCACCCTACGGACACGCGCCCACTCCACACAGCACGCCACGCAGAACACGCGCCCACTCCACACAGCATGCCACAGACACGTGCCCACTCCACACACACAGCACCCCACGGACACGCGCCCACTCCACAGCACCCCACGGACACGCGCCCTCTTCACACAGCACGCCAGACACGTGCCCACTCCACACAGCATGCCACGGAGACGCGCCCACTCCACACAGCACGCTACGGACACGCCAACTCCACACAGTACACCACGGACATGCGCCCACTCCACGGACACCCGCCCACTCCACACAGCATGCCTCGGACATGTGCCCACTCCACACAGCATGCCTCGGACATGCGACGTACCTGCTTCCTCGGCAGACTTCTGCAATACTTCTGCGAGCTCCTGGTCTGCAATGTCCTCGGGGCGGATGATGTCCTCCGTTCCTGGGCCATATGCCAGCCGGGCACACTCCGGGAGCTCGCCCTCAGGGAGGAAGCTGGTGCGCGTGCCCGTGGTGCCAATAACTAAGACATTCTTCTCCAGGTCTATGGAGCACTGTGGGGAGACAACACCTCAGCACCGAGCGGCTCGGCTGCACTCACTACTATGGCTTCATTACTGGAAACAGTCAGCAAGCTGGTAGATGGCGAGCTCCCCAACATCTGAGCGGGGTCCTCTAATACCGAGGGCAGCAATGAGGACAGAGCAAGAAGGGAACACGCTGCGGAGTGGTGAGTGCAGCTCCGGAGAGTAAGGGTACCGTCACACATTGAAATTTTCATCGCTGCGACGGCACGATTCGTGACGTCGCAGCGTCGTATAATCATCGCTCCAGCGTCGTAGACTGCGGTCACACGTTGCAATCACGGCGCTGGAGCGATGCCGAAGTCCCCGGGTAACCAGGGTAAACATCGGGTAACTAAGCGCAGGGCCGCGCTTAGTAACCCGATGTTTACCCTGGTTACCAGCGTAAACGTAAAAAAACAAACAGTACATACTCACCCGTCGGTGTCCTTCAGGTCCCTTGCCGTCTGCTTCCTGCTCTGAGTGCAGCCGTACAGTGAGAGCAGAGCGCAGCACCGCTGTGATCTGCTCTCACTTTCCGGCCGGCACTCAGAGCAGGAAGCAGACGGCAAGGGACCTGAAGGACACCGACGGGTGAGTATGTACGGTTTGTTTTTTTACGTTTACGCTTGTAACCAGGGTAAACATCGGGTTACTAAGCGCGGCCCTGCGCTTAGTTACCCGATGTTTACCCTGGTTACAAGCGAACACATCGCTGGATCGCTGTCACACACAACGATCCAGCGATGTCAGCGGGTGATCAAGCGACGAAAGAAAGTTCCAAACGATCTGCTACGACGTACGATTCTCAGCAGGGTGTCTGATCGCAGTAGCGTGTCAGACACAGCGATATCGTAACGATATCGCTAGAACGTCACGAATCGTAACGTCGTAGCGATGGAAATTTCAATGTGTGACGGTACCCTAAGGCCACGCATCTGCACCATCTCCGCTGTTAAAGGTGTTATCTGCTACTTAGATGCTGATAATCTGTCAGTATGAGATTGCTGGGAGTCCGACAGGCAGCACTGGGGTCTCATCTTAGGGCGGCAGAATTTAAGAAGGTTTATGGCGAGGATCAGCAGGGGTCTGCAGGCGTAGAGGCCGCGTGCTGCAGAGCAGCTACTACAGAGGTGGCCCCGGGGAGGCTGCAGCTTTGTGGCTACAATCTGATGGTCTCCTTCCCGTGTTGGGAGTCACCTCCGCCGGGATGGAAATACCTGATGTCGCTTCAACATGTCCAGGCCGAGCAGCATGTCCATGGGCTGCTCCTCCAAGATGGAGAAGGAGCAGGGCAGGAAGTCTCCCTCGATCTGCACCTGAGCTGCAACATAGAAGACACTGATCACACCACAGATCGGATCACCGCGCCCCCAGACGAGGCGGCCAGAGCCCTAGACGAGGTGCCCCGCAGATGTGATGGTCCACGCCCCCCAGACAAGGTGCCCCCCAGACGAGGCAACCGGATCCCCCAAACGAGGTGGCCCACAGACGAAGCGGCCAGAGCTCCCAGATGAGATGCCCCGAAGACGAGGCGCCCCGCAGACGTGACGGTCAGCGCCCCCCACAGACGAGGCGGCCAGAGCCCCCAAACAAGGTGCCCTGCAGACGAGGTGCCCTGCAGAGGAGCCGTCCAGAGCCCACAGACGAGGTGCCCCCAGACGAGGTGGCCAGAGCCAATAGACAAGGTGTCCTGCAGAGGAGCCCGCCAGAGCCCCCAGACGAGGTGCCCCGCAGACGAAGGGGCCAGAGCCCACAGACGAGGTGCCCCGATCCCCCAGACGAGGTGCCCCGCAGACGAGGCGGCCAGAGCCCACAGATGAGGTGCCCCGCGCCCCCAGACGAGGTGCCCTGCAGACATGGCGGCCAGAGCCCCCCAGAAGTATGGTGATGTACCCATCAGGCGTACAGGGACCGACATTTTGGACTAGTCACCTGAGCAGCATGTTGACCGGACAGCCTGGTGGAAACGTCAGAGCCAGGGGCCGGTTCTCCTTGCGGGGGGCTGATGCAACAGCTGTCAGGGTCCATTAACCAGTGGTGGGGGACTACTAGGTGAAGACGGCCATTCCTTGCGGGCGGTGATGGAAGGACTCACCTAGGTGCACTCTGCCGATGATCTTCTGAGTGCCGACCCCCTTGGCGATGCCGGCCCACCTCCTGTCCACCAGCCTCATGATATGGCAGCGCTCGGCACAGGCCTGGCTCATTATGGTCATCTGCGCTCCTGTAAGGAGAGCATGGGAGATTGAGCCCCCGCAGCGTGAGCCCCGCAGCCCCCCGAGAGCCGAACGTCCGCACCTGAGTCCACGAAGGCCTTCACTGGGTAGCCATTCACCTTGCAGTTGATGTAGAGCATCACCACCTGGCCGAAGCTCTCCGGGGCCTCCTCCATGGCGATGGTCATGTTCTCCTCAATGTTCTGCTGCCTGAGGGAAAGGAGGCGCTACTATCACCCACTGCATACACTGGCCGCACAGCAGCTCCTGGGGTGACTAGAGAACACTACAGGACATAGGATCAGCAGGAGAGCGTGCACAATCACCCACTGCATACACTGGTGGCACAGCAGTTCCGGGGGTGACTAGAGAACACTACAGGACATAGGATCAGCAGGAGAGCGTGCACAATCACCCACTGCATACACTGGCCGCACAGCAGCTCCGGGGGTGACTAGAGAACATTACCAGACATAGGATCAGCAGGAGAGGGTGTACAATCAATCACTGCATACACTGGCCGCACAGCAGCTTTGGGTGTGACTAGAGAACACTACAGGACATAGGATCAGCAGGAGAGCGCCACAATCACTCCTAGTCTGCAGCAGCCAGTGCATGCTGGGAGCAGTAGTGTCCGAGCAGCTGGTGGCCAGCCATCATCACGTTGTAATGCGTTCCTACAGATCCCGAGGTCGGCAGCGCGGACATATGCTGCTGGATAACAGTGAGACAATAGCCGAGCACAAGGACCCCCAGGGGCCGCACCTGATGTCTTCCTCTATCTTAGCCTGAGCCTCCAGATCAAAGGGGTCCGCGGAGAAGAGTCTGATCCGCTCCTGCTCCCGCCGCGCCCGCTCCTGCTGCTGCTCCACCAGAACTTTGGTGAATTTTTCTGTAAGGAAACAAAGTGAGGCATGAGGGGTCCGCTGCCGGCAGCGCCAGGAGGGGGCAGCACTACCTACCCAGGTCCTGGCTCAGCAGCGCCTCCGCCAGGGGAGGATTGCGCTCCTTCAGCAGCGAGAGCTCGTGGGGATTGGCAAGCAGCATCTCCCGCAGCAGAGCCGGGTTATCCAGCCCCTGAGGGAAGGACGTGGAGTCCGGAGCCGGCGGCCGGGGCTGGGGGGGCGCAGCGGGCGGCCTGGAGGTCCCGGGAACAGCAATGCTACTGAAATCTATCCGGGGCAAACCTGCGGAGAGGAACAAAAGTCAGCGGGGCGACCACTAGGGGGCGACACCAAAGCTGATAACAGAGGCAACAGCCTGCAGGGAGAGCGGCCCACCAGCCGCCATGACACCCGTGACAGGGAGAAGACAACTGACAGCAATCTCTGCTCCAGTCACCTCCAGAGCTGATAAGAGAGAACAGCCTGCAGGGAGAGTGTGGTGAAATATGTATAGGTATGAATGTGTGACTGGCAGTAACTTAACATCTGTAATGATAAATCACTTGGCACTCAGAGGGTTTTTTTCAAGATGAAAGGTGAACATCCCATTTATTTGTGCATCCAGTTCAAAGATTTAAACGTTTTCGGTCAAATCACAAGACCTTCATCAGAAATATCCTTTACAAAACTGGAAGCAATATAACAAGGGAGTATGTGAGCCTAGGTAGCCCGGGATGGAGAGTGGACCTGGAGCGTCTCAGAGATCCTGGATCAATCAACTTGAGGAGAAGCGCTAAAGAAAAGGCGTATGTACGCCGATATGGATGGCGCTTGAAATACCAGGTCCGTGGCGCCGTGTAGGGTGCTCCCAGGGGCAGCCCCTGGGAGCACCCTACACGGCGCCACGGACCTGGTATTTCAAGCGCCATCCATATCGGCGTACATACGCCTTTTCTTTAGCGCTTCTCCTCAAGTTGATTGATCCAGGATCTCTGAGACGCTCCAGGTGCACTCTCCATCCCGGGCTACCTAGGCTCACATACTCCCTTGTTATATTGCTTCCAGTTTTGTAAAGGATATTTCTGATGAAGGTCTTGTGATTTGACCGAAAACGTTTAAATCTTTGAACTGGATGCACAAATAAATGGGATGTTCACCTTTCATCTTGAAAAAAACCCTCTGAGTGCCAAGTGATTTATTATTATTGATGTGACGGGCTGGAAACCTGACTTGTGCACCACACAGGATCCTTGAGTGCCGTGGTTTTTGTCTTTAGTAACTTAACATCTGTCCTGAGACTCCAGGGGTCACAGCATACAGTATCCTGAGAAGGCAGTCTACTGTCTCCAATCTCGCCAGGGGGTCTCGCTAAGAACCAGGAAGGGGAAACATTTCACACCTTCTAGCTCTTTTGAAGAGAGATGTCAATTACAGCCTGACACTATCTATCTGTGAGAAACGTTACACTAAGAGTTTCAGAGACAATAAAACACTCATTGGTGGAGCGGCCATGATCCAGTCACAAACCAGCAATTATAATATTAACCTGAGAGGCTGGTCTAGAAATTCGACCTCCAGGTTGACTCTATAAATTAGGCCTACACACAAAGAAAGATGTTCACATGTGAGGGCAGCCTGGAAAGCTGATGTGAGCCATCCCATATTCCCTCCCCCTCAGGGACAGAGAATCAAAATGCAAAGTTTGATATTTCTGTAGATTTTCTCCCGTTTATTTTTATCACTGTTTGCATATTTGTATGTGAACTTATTCCCTTTATTTTTATACCTTTTTTATTATAAGCACTGTACCTTTTTATATTAGAGCATAAAACTTTAATAAGTCTGAACCCTGTATGCTCTAAAGAATCCATAGCCTTACAGTGTGTGATCCTTATGCTTGGCGGACAGTGGTAGTAATATTTCCGGGACTCACCGCCCGTGTGTTGGCAGTGTGTATGAGCGGGTGTGAGGCCTGGGTCGGTGTGTGATTTATGCTCCCATTACAGCATAGGACAGAGGTTGAATGCTGGACTGAGAGTGGGTAGATTAACCCTTGCAGGCACAATCCCCAGTCACGTGCTGAGAGCAGGCACGTGACGAACTAGTGGCCCACCAGCTGCCATGACACCCTGCACAGAGAGGAGACAAGAGACAGCCATCTCTGCTCCAGTCACCTCCAGAGCTGCAGCCACAGATCCACGCTCTGCTGCACTGGGAGTTGTGGTGTGCAGCGATTATCCGCAGCTCTGGCAGTGACTGGAGGATGGGACTATGTGTGCTGCACTCCAGGGGTCCGCGTCTCACCGGGGAAGGCTGCAGCAGGACGGGGGGCGGAGGGCCTTGAGTCGGCCGGATCTTTCTGCCGCAGGACCACCACGTCGCCATCCTTTAAGCCGTAGGAGGAGAGAGATCGCTGGTTGTCGGTCAGCGGCTGCTCAGCGTAGATGATCTGCAAGAAGCGGAGGACAACGGGGGTCACAGGAAACCATTCCCTCCCCCACAGCGAGGCACGGCGCCCAGCACATCAAACATGGTCGACATCGAGCTCCGATTGCCGTTACCCACTGGGGTATAGAACCTCCGGTCTATATGGCGTACATACACGTCCCCGCCCCCTCCGGTCTATACCGCGTACATACATGCCCCCGCCGGTCTACACCACGTACATACACGTCCCCGCCAGGGCTGTGGAGTCGGAGTCGTGGAGTCGGAGTTAGTTTTGGTTGGAGTTGGAGTCGGTAGAAATGTACCGACTCCAACTCCAGCTTGAAAAAAAATTTATTAATATTTCATAATTGAACTTTCATATGAATTTTATAAATGTTACTCAAATATATATGTTCTATCAAACTATGAACAACAGTGATAAGCAGTTCTGCTGGAGATAGAGACATTTCTTAGGGTACCGTCACACAGTGCCATTTTCATCGCTACGACGGGACGATTCGTGACGTTCTAGCGATATCGTTACGATATCGCAGTGTCTGACACGCAGCAGCGATCAGGGACCCTGCTGAGAATCGTACGTCGTAGCAGATCGTATGGAACTTTCTTTCGTTGCTTGATCACCCGCTGACATCGCTGGATCGTTGTGTGTGACAGCGATCCAGCGATGTGTTCGCTTGTAACCAGGGTAAACATCGGGTAACTAAGCGCAGGGCCGCGCTTAGTAACCCGATGTTTACCGTGGTTACCAGCGTAAACGTAAAAAAAAAAAAACAGTACATACTCACATTCCGGTGTCTGTCCTCCGGCGTCTCAGCTTCTCTGCACTGTGAGCGCCGGCCAGCCGGAAAGCGAGCACAGCGGTGACGTCTGACGTCACCGCTCTGCTTTCCGGCTATGGTGCTTACACAGTGCAGAGAAGCACAGCTCCGGGGGACAGACACCAGAATGTAAGTATGTACTGTTTGTTTTTTTTACGTTTACGCTGGTAAATCAGCTATATTTGAACATTTCACCATCACTCAAGATAGAAAACGTTATGTCTGTCAGTGTATGACAAATGATCCAGACGAAAACAAATGCTGTGAAGCCAAGATCAGTGCATATTCAGGCAAAAGATAAAATGCTCCTACCAGAGCTTCTAATCTAAAGAGACATTTACAGCGCTTTCATCCAGAAGTACTGAAAGCAGTGGATGAGAAAGACTGCATCCAAACCAATGAACCAGTGCCCAGCTCTTCCAGCCAAACAAAGGAGCAGAGAACTTTGCTGCCATCAGTTGCAAGATATTTTGTCAGTGACAAAGTTACTGTGACAATGACAGTAGATACATTTAAAAAACAGATCACAGAGCTTGTTGTAAAGGATAGTGTGCCTATTTCATTATTTTCACGACCAGCTTTTATGTGTCTGAATGGGGAAATGGCCTGCAAGCTTGGTGTTTCTCTGGAGAGAGAGAGTATTAGAAAATTATTAATCTAAGAGCCTTTTAAACAAAAGGAAGAACTTAAAAAAACTCTCAAGGGACGCTTTCTGTTTCTTAAAATGGATCCCTGCACACGTCACAGAGTGAACTATTTTGCCATCAATGTCCGATTTGTTTGTGACAAAAATGAAATAGTTACCAAGACATTGGCAGTAAAAGACACCAAAGCTCATCACACCAGTGAGTTTCTCCAGGTCTTGGTGGAAAAGGTTCTGCAAGACTATGAACTTAAAAAAGAGCAAGTTCTTTCTGTCGTAACTGACAATGCTTCAAATATGATACGTACTATTAATCTAATGAATGAGAGTAATGATGGTGACCAGCAGCTAGAAGAACATTCTGGGTCCTCAGACACAGAAATGTTTGAAATAGAGGAACACAGTATTGTAACTGAGGAGCAAACTGAAGTTGCTTCAGATGAACAGCAACATGATAGTTTAGATGATCTTGTTGAAACTGTCAATACGTTCTTTCATTCATCACATGCGCTGTGTTATGCATACGCTACAGCTGGCTATAAGAGACAGTCTGCAAGAAGGACATGCTGCTGCACTGATTGGCAAGGTGAGAAAATTGGCTACTGTTGCCAGAACCCCTAAAGTTGACTCAATTTTGAAGAGACATGCTGGAAAAGGGGCAATTATTGATCAAGCCACACGATGGTGCAGTACTTAATGATTCAGCGCTTGGTTGAACTGAAAACCTTTCTTGTAGACATGGCTAACCCTCAACTGACGCTAAATGAAAGTCAGTGGAATCAGGTGACTGAGCTGGAAAAATTGCTAGAGCACCCATTTACAGTGACTACAAAATTACAAGCAGAGGACTTAAAGAAGTTGTCCACTACTATAACCTTTTTTTTTTTTTCATAAATCTTGCTATTATGTGCCACTGAAAACATCTACTGTGTTTATTTTAGCAATATTACCTTTTATCATGCTGTAGCAGCACATCTTTAGTGCTGGATCCAGCTCTCATGGGGTTAATCGACAACTTCCTTTCTCCTAACTTACTGTGCTCTAATACTACAAGTTCCATGATGCATTGCAATCGCCTGTAACTCTGCACCTGGCACACCCACTCCAAAAGACACCCAACCCCTCCCTCCTCTCCCCCCTCTATCTTCAAAAAGATTTGTGATGTCATTTCTGTCCAACCTCCTCTTTTACATTAGTACAACCCACACTCCATTACACACGGATAAATGGATAGATGGATAGATAACAAATAGATAGATAACAAATAGATAGATAGACGCATACATACAGATATCTCTATATATCTGTCTATTTCCAAAGAGATGTCCATATCCATGTTTCTAAACCCCTTCACCCCTGGAGCTTTTTTGTTTTCGTTTATCGCTCCCCTTCTTTCCAGAGCCATAATTTTTCCGTCAATATGGCCATGTGGGGGCTTATCTTTTGCGGGACAAGTTCTACTTTTGAACGACACCATTGGTTTTACCATGTCGTGTAACAGAAAATGTGAAAAAAATTCAAAGTGCAATGAAATTGCAAAAAAGTGCAATCCCACACTTGTTTTTTGCTTGGCTTTTTTGCTAGGTTCATTAAATGCTAAGGCTGTGTGCACACGTTGCGGATTTGATTGCAGATCCGCAGGGTTTTTATCCGCACTGAATTGCATCAAATCCGCAGTGTAGTGCACAACCAATGTAAGTCTATGGGAGCCGCGGACTTGTGCACATGCTGCGGAAAAAGCCGCACCGAAACACAGCTTTTTTTTCTTGCAGCATGTCACTTCTTTTGTGCCGAATTGCAGCGTTTCTGCACCTTAAGGCCCCCTACACACGTTCAGGAATTCATGCAGAAAATTCCGTGAAAATCCGGACATTTCTGCCGGATTTCCGCATGAAAACCGCATGCGTTTTTTAGCACGTTTTTTGCGCGGTTTTGACACGTTTTTTCCCGGACATTTCCCATTGCATTAGACAGTGGGAAAACCGCGAAAAAACCCGCAAAATTAATGAGCATGTTCATTATTTTTCCGCAATGCATTTTTCATGCAGAAAAACGCACATCATGTGCACAGAAATTGCGGATTTCATTAAAAATGATGGGATGCTTAATGTATGCAGATTATTTGCGGTTTTATAGCGTTTTTATAGCGCAAAAACGCTAAAAAACCGCAAATAATCTGCAACGTGTGCACATAGCCTTAGACTTTCATTGAGTCGGGAACACATGCGCAGCAAAACCGCAGATGTAAAAAAGATCTGCAGTTTAGATGCGGATGTGGGTCCGAGAAACGCTGCAGTTCGGGAGGAGGGAAGTGTGTTGGGCGGAATGTGGGCAGTGACGGTGTGCGTGTATGTGTGTGCTGGGTCTGCGGGCTGTTCAGGTGTGTGCGGCGCTGTGCGGGACTGTTCAGGTGTGTGCTAGGTGTGCGGGGCTGTTCAGATGTGTGCGGCCCTGTTCAGATGAGTGCGGCCCTGTTCAGATGCGCGCGGCCCTGTTCAGATGCGCGCGGCCCTGTTCAGATGCGCGCGGCCCTGTTCAGATGCGCGCGGCCCTGTTCAGATGCGCGCGGCCCTGTTCAGATGCGCGCGGCCCTGTTCAGATGCGCGCGGCCCTGTTCAGATGCGCGCGGCCCTGTTCAGATGCGCGCGGCCCTGTTCAGATGCGCGCGGCCCTGTTCAGATGCGCGCGGCCCTGTTCAGATGCGCGCGGCCCTGTTCAGATGCGCGCGGCCCTGTTCAGATGCGTGCGGCCCTGTTCGGGTGTGTGCAGCGCTGTGCGGGTCTGTTCAGGTGTGTGCGGGGCTGTGCAGGGGGTCTTTTGGGGTGTGTGTGCAGGCATCATCCGATGGGACTACAAGTACGCAGTATCCAATCTGCAGCTCATTCGGATGTAATCCGGACAGTGGACACACACCCTACGCTATCCATACATCTATCAATAGATATAGCTATCCAGATATATCTATAGATAGATATATGAATAGATAGATGTATGCATCTATAGATCTATCTATATGTAGCTCTGTCTATCCATTTCATCTATCATCTATATGTCTATCTGTGTGTGTAATGGAGTGTGGGTTGGACAAATGTAAAAGAGGAGGTTGGACAATAATGACATCACAAATCTTTTTTTTTTTGTTCAATAATACATCTTTATTTAGCTTTCCAAAACGCAGAAAAACCGCGCAAAAACCACACCAAAAGCGATTAAAAAATGCATCAAAACCGTGCAAAAAAATGCATAAAAAACGCATCAAAACTGCACCAAAAACTGCATCAAAACCGCACCAAAACCGATCCAAAAACTGCATCAAAACTGCACAAAAACCGGACCAAAAACTCCATCAAAATCGCACCAAGAACTGCATCAAAACCGCACCAAGAACTGCATCAAAACCGCACCAAAAACTGCATCAAAACCGCACCAAAAACTGCATCAAAACCGCACCAAAAACTGCATCAAAACCGCACCAAAACTGCACCAGGTTTTGATGCAGTTTTTGGTGCAGTTTTGATGCAGTTTTTGGTGCAGTTTTGATACTTTTTTTGGTGCGGTTTATGCGCGGTTTTAATGCAGTTTTTGGAAATAAATAAACGGAAAATGTGCATGATTTAAATGGAAACATGAATGAAAAAACGGATTCCAAGGCCGGATTCATCATTTCACATCTCAGTTTCATACGTTTTTTGCCGGATCCGTCGCTGTGCGTTTTTTCGCCGGACGGAAAACACATACAGAGGAACGTTTTTTATGTCCGGCGAAAAAACGCACAGCGATGGATCCGGCAAAAAACGTATGAAACTGAGATATGAAACAGCTTTTTTGACGGATCCGGCAAAAAACGTATGAAACGTGTGGCCATCAGGCGCAATCCGGCGCTAATACAACTCCAAGAGAAAAAAACGGATCTGGCGGAAAAAAATAGATCAGTTTTTTTCAAAACTCGCCGGATTGTGCCTGACGGCAAAAACCTGATGTGAAAGCAGCCAAATATATGGATAGATTACATCTATGTATCTATAAATATATGTATGGATAGATATATCCATAGATATATAATAGAAAGGCCGATGTTTCTAAGGCTACTTTCACACTAGTGTCGTGCACTGCACATCGCAATGCGTCGTTCTGGAGAAAAAACGCATCCTGCAAAGTTGTCCGCAGGATGCGTTTTTTCTCCATAGACTTTTATTAGCGACGCAGTGCCACACGTCGCAACCGTCGTGCGACGGTTGCGCCGTGTTTTGGCGCACCGCCAGCACAAAAAAAGTTACATGTAACTTTTTTTGTGCGTCTAGTCCGCCATTTTCGACCGCGCATGCGCGGGCGAAACGCAGCCCCCTCCTCCCCGGACCTTGCAATGGGGCAGCGGAAGCGTCTTAAGATTGGACCAGTATGCGTCGGTACGTCGGGCCGACGCAGCGCGACGGCCCCTTACCGACGCTAGTGTGAAAGCAGCCTAAGGCTACTTTCACACTTGCGTTTTTAGCAATCCGTCTTTTTGGGAAAAAAAAGGGATCTTGCAATTGTGCTTGCAGGATGCGTTTTTTACCCATAGACTTGTATTAGTGACGGATCGCGACGGATGGCCACTCGTCGCGTCCGTCGTGCAACGGATGCGTCGTGTTTTGGCGGACCGTTGGGACGAAAAAACATTAAAGTGAAAGTTTTTTCGTCTGTCGCGTCTGCCATTTTGTACCGCGCATGCACGGCCAAAACTACGCCCCCTCCTCCCTGGACTTCAGAATGGGCAGCGGATGCATTGAAAAACTGCATCCGCTGCCCACAACGTGCACAAATTTCACAACGTGCATCAGTACGCAGGCCCGACGCATAGCGACTGACCCGTACCGACGCAAGGGTGAAATAGGCCTTTATGAGTGTTTAATTTAATTAAAAAACGGAAAAAAACGGCGGACTCCCGCGCAATTTTCTGCGCCAGAGGGGGAAAGCCGACGGCCAGAGGCCAATATTTGTAGCCTGCTATGAATATCAGCCCACAGCTGTCTGCGTAGCCTTTACTGGCTATTAAAATAGGGGGACCCACCAAAAAATGACGTGGGGTTCCCCTATATTTTATAGCCAGAAAGGCTACGCAGACAGCTGCGGGCTGATATTCATAGCCTAGAGAGGGGCCATGGATATTGGTCCCCCCCCCCCCGGTTACAAATACCAGTCCGCAGCCACCCCGGAAATGGCGCATCTGTGAGATGCCCCAATTCCGGCACTTAGCCCCTCTTCCCACTCCTGTGTAGCGGTGGGATATGGGGTAATGAGGGGTTAATGTCACCTTGCTATTGTAAGGTGACATTAAGCCGGGTTAATAACGGAGAGGCGTCAATAAGACGCCTATCCATTAGTAATCCAATACTAATAAAGGGTTAATAAAACACACACACACATTAGGAAAAAAGTATTTTAACCCCTTAATCCCGTATGACGTACTATCCCGTCAAGGTGACCTGGGACTTAATTCCCGGTGACGGGATAGTACGTCATACACGATCGGCCGCGCTCACGGGGGGAGCGCGGCCGATCGCGGCCGGGTGTCAGCTGCCTATCGCAGCTGACATCCGGCACTATGTGCCAGGAGCGGTCACGGACCGCCCCCGGCACATTAACCCCCGGCACACCGCGATCAAACATGATCGCGGTGTACCGGCGGTATAGGGAAGCATCGCGCAGGGAGGGGGCTCCCTGCGGGCTTCCCTGAGACCCCCGGAGCAACGCGATGTGATCGCGTTGCTGCGAGGGTCTCCTACCTCCTTCCTGGCTGCAGGTCCCGGATCCAAGATGGCCGCGGCATCCGGGTCCTGCAGGGAAGGAGGTGGCTTACCGAGTGTCTGCTCAGAGCAGACGCTGGTAAGCCTGCAGCCCTGTCAGTGAGATCGGTGATCTGACAGAGTGCTGTGCACACTATCAGATCATCGATCTGTGATGTCCCCCCCTGGGACAAAGTAAAAAAAAATTTTTCCACATGTGTAAAAAAAAAAATAAAAAAATTCCTAAATAAATAATAAAAAAAATATATATATTATTCCCATAAATACATTTCTTTATCTAAATAAAAAAAACAAAACAATAAAAGTACACATATTTAGTATCGCCGCGTCCGTAACGACCCAACCTATAAAACTGCCCCACTAGTTAACCCCTTCAGTAAACACCGTAAGAAAAAAAAAAAACGAGGCAAAAAACAACGCTTTATTACCATACCGCCGAACAAAAAGTGGAATAACACGCGATCAAAAAGACTGATATAAATATCCATGGTACCGCTGAAAACGTCATCTTGTCCCGCAAAAAACAAGCCGCCATACAGCATCATCAGCAAAAAAATAAAAAAGTTATAGTCCTCAGAATAAAGCGATACCAAAATAATTATTTTTTCTATAAAATAGTTTTTATCGTATAAAAGCGCCAAAACATAAAAAAATGATATAAATGAGATATCGCTGTAATCGTACTGACCCGACGAATAAAACTGCTTTATCAATTTTATCAAACGCGGAACGGTATAAACGCCTCTCCCAAAAGAAATTCATGAATAGCAGGTTTTTGGTCATTCTGCCTCACAAAAATCGGAATAAAAAGTGATCAAAAACTGTCACGTGTCCGAAAATGTTACCAATAAAAACGTCAGCTCGTCCCGCAAAAAACAAGACCTCACATGACTCTGTGGAGCAAAATGTGGAAAAATTATAGGTCTCAAAATGTGGAGACGCAAAAACTTTTTTGCTATAAAAAGCGTCGCTGGTTTCACACTTGCGTTTTTGTCTGCAGCGTTTTTTGCACAAAAAAACGCATGCGTTTTTTCCCTATATTTAACATTGAAAACGCATGCGTTTTTTTGTACGCGTTTGGTCGCGTTTTCAAACGCATGCGTTTTTTTTCTGCATGCGTTCATTTTCAGAAATACAACCTGCAGTATTTTCTTGCGTTTTTAAGAACATGCGTTTGTTTGCGTTAAAAACGCATGTGTTTTTATCGAAAAAAAACAGAAAACACACTGAAAAGCCACCCACCACCATCAAGGTGATAAAGGGATCCAAACCCTAACCCTAACTCTACCCCTAACCTCACCCCTAACCGTTTAATGAACATTTTCTGACAGTCATAGTGCCACGTATTTAAGTGCCACGTATTTAAGTGCCACGTATTTAAGTGCCACGTATTTCAGTGCCACGTATTTCTGTGCCACGTGTTTCAGTGCCACGTATCACGTATTTCAGTGCCACGTATCACGTATTTCAGTGCCACATATTTTAGTACCACGTATTTCAGTTGCACGTATTTCAGTGCCACGTATCACGTATTTCAGTGCCGCGTGTTTCAGTGCCACGTATCACGTATTTCAGTGCCACATATTTCAGTGCCACGTATTTCAGTGCCACGTATTTCAGTGCCACGTATTTCAGTGCCACGTATTTCAGTGCCACGTATCATGTATTTCAGTGCCATGTATTTCAGTGCCACGTATTTCAGTGCCACGTATTTCAGTGCCACGTATTTCAGTGCCACGTATTTCAGTGCCACGTATCACGTATTTCAGTGCCACGTGTTTCAGTGCCACGTATTTCAGTGCCACGTATTTCAGTGCCACGTATTTCAGTGCCACGTATTTCAGTCACGTTTAGGGTTAGGGGTAGGGTTAGGGCTAGGGTTGGAGGTAAAGTTAGGGTTGGGGCTAAAGTTAGGGTTGGGGCTAAAGTTAGGGTTGGGGTTTGGATTACATTTACGGTTTGGATTAGGGTTGGGATTAGAATTATGGGTGTGTCAGGGCTAGGGGTGTGGTTAGGGTTACCGTTGGGATTAGGGTTAGGGGTGTGTTTGGGTTAGGGTTTCAGGTAGAATTGGGGAGTTTCCACTGTCCAGGCACATCAGGGGCTCTCCAAGCGCGACATGGCGTCCAATCTCAATTCCAGTCAATTCTGCGTTGAAAAAGTAAACAGTGCTCCTTCCCTTCCGAGCTCTCCCATGCGCCCAAAAAGGGGTTTACCCCAACATATATGTTATCAGCGTACTCGGGACAAATTGAACAACAAATTCTGGGGTCCAAGTTCTCTTGTTATCCTTAGGAAAATAAAAATTTGGGGGGCTAAAAACCATTTTTGTGGGAAAAAAAAGATGTTTTATTTTCACGGCTCTGCGTTATAAACTGTAGTGAAACACTTGGGGGTTCAAAGTTCTCACAACACATCTAGATAAGTTCCTTGGGAGGTCTAGTTTCCAATATGGGGTCACTTGTGGGGGGTTTGTACTGTTTGGGTACATCAGGGGCTCTGCAAATGCAACGTGACGCCTGCAGACCAATCCATTTAAGGCTGCATTCCAAATGGCGCTCCTTCCCTTCCGAGCTCTGTCATGCACCCAAACAGTGGTTCCCCCCCACATATGGGGTATCAGCGTACTCAGGACAAATTGGACAACAACTTCTGGGGTCTAATTTATCCTGTTACCCTTGTGAAAATACAAAACTGGGGGCTAAAAAATCATTTTTGAGAAAAAAAAAAAATTATTTTCACGGCTCTGCGTTATAATCTGTAGTGAAACACTTGGGGGTTCAAAGCTCTCAAAACACATCTAGATAAGTTCCTTAGGGGGTCTACTTTCCAAAATGGTGTCACTTGTGGGGGGTTTCAATGTTTAGGCACATCAGGGGCTGTTCAAACGCAACATGGCGTCCCATCTCAATTCCAGTCAATTTTGCATTGAAAAGTCAAATGGCGCTCCTTCCCTTCCAAGCTCTGCCATGCGCCCAAACAATGGTTTACACCCACATATGGGGTATCAGCGTACTCAGGACAAATTGCACAACATTTTTTGGGGTCCAATTTCTTCTCTTACCCTTGGGAAAATAAAAAATTGGGGGCGAAAAGATCATTTTTGTGAAAAAATATGATTTTTTATTTTTACGGCTCTGCATTATAAACTTCTGTGAAGCACTTGGTGGGTCAAAGTGCTCACCACACATCAAGATAAGTTCCTTAGGGGGTCTACTTTCCAAAATGGTGTCACTTGTAGGGGGTTTCAGTGTTTAGGCACATCAGGGGCTCTCCAAACGCAACATGGCGTCCCATCTCAATTCCAGTCAATTTTGCATTGAAAAGTCAAATGGCGCTCCTTTCCTTCCGAGCTCTGCCATACGCCCAAACAGTCGTTTACCCCCACATATGGGGTATCAGCGTACTCAGGACAAATTGTACAACAACTTTGGGGGTCCATTTTCTCCTGTTACCCTTGGTAAAATAAAACAAATTGGAGCTGAAATACATTTTGTGTGAAAAAAAGTTAAATGTTCATTTTTATTTAAACATTCCAAAAATTCCTGTGAAACACCTGAAGGGTTAATAAACTTCTTGAATGTGGTTTTGAGCACCTTGAGGGGTGCAGTTTTTAGAATGGTGTCACACTTGAGTATTTTCTATCATATAGACCCCTCAAAATGACTTCAAATGAGATGTGGTCCCTAAAAAAAAATGGTGTTGTAAAAATGGGAAATTGCTGGTCAACTTTTAACCCTTATAACTCCGTCACAAAAAAAAATTTTGGATCCAAAATTGTACTGATGTAAAGTAGACATGTGGGAAATGTTACTTATTAAGTATTTTGCGTGACATATGTCTGTGATTTAAGGGCATAAAAATTCAAAGTTGGAAAATTGCAAAATTTTCAAAATTTTTGCCAAATTTCCATTTTTTTCACAAATAAACGCAAGTTGTATCGAATAAATTTTACCACTAACATGAAGTACAATATGTCACGAGAAAACAAAGTCAGAATCGCCAAGATCCGTCAAAGCGTTCCAGAGTTATAGCCTCATAAAGGGACAGTGGTCAGAATTGTAAAAATTGGCCCGGTCATTAACGTGCAAACCACCCTCGGGGCTTAAGGGGTTAATATTCTTCAATTCACCATACTTACCATACTTCAACGCCTGCAAAAAACGTAAAATAACAAACCGTATACTACCTGTCCGCCGTAGTCCAATAACGAGTGTCCCACGACGATCTCCCCTATAGAACAGTGACATCGGGTGATGTCACTGCTCCATAGGACCCTCAGTGACACACTGACAGGAGACAATGGCTCCTGCAGTGCATCACTGAGGTTACCTGAGGACAGGCTCACTTTATGGCAATTGCTGCCTGGGAACATTTCTCAACAGCAATGGCATAAAGTGAGACTAGGGACTATTTTCTCACAGGGGCGTAGGAATACATTGTGAGGAATACATTGTGGAAGGATACCTTCCATCATTGTATTCCTGGAGCCCCTAGGGAGCAGTCGCATCAGCAGATGCTCCTGCTCTCCACGGGAGATCGTCGAGGGACACTCTTTTTAATTGGATTTCTGCGGATCAGGGAGTATATTGGTTGTTTATTATTTTAATATTTTTTACAGATGACACTGGCTTCGGGGATCAAGGTGACAAGTGATGGTGAGTATGTATTCTATGTTATATGTACTGTATGTCTATGTATGTTGTATGTACGTACTGTATGTGGCATGTTGCATGTCACATGTTGCATGTCATTGCATGTTGCATGCAGCATGACGCATGTCATCGCATGGTGCATGTTGCAATGCGTCACATGGTGCATGTCGTCGCATGTTGTCGCATGTTGCAGGTCGTCGCATGGTGCATGTCGCATGATGTCGCATGTTGTCGCATGGTGCATGTCGTCGCATGGTGCATGTCATATGTTGCATGGTGCATGTCGCCGCATGGTGCATGTCGTCGCATGGTGCATGTCGCATGTTTTCACATGTCGCCAGTCGTCGTATGGTGCATGTCGTCGCATGGTGCATGTCGTCGCATTGTGCATGTCATATGTTGCATGTCGCCGCATGGTGCATGTCGCCGCATGGTGCATGTCTTCACATGTCGCCAGTCGTCGCATGGTGCATGTCGTCGCTTGTCGTCGCATGGTGCATGTCGTTGCATGGTGCATGTTATCGCATGGCGCATGTCGTCACATGGTGCATGTCGTCGCATGTCACCGCATGGTGCATGTCGTTGCATGGTGCATGTCGTTGCATGGTGCATGTTGTCGCATGGTGCATGTTGCCGCATGGTGCATGTCGCATGTTGTCGCATGGTGCATGTTGTTGCATGGTGCATGTCGCTGCATGGTGTCGCATGGTGCATGTCGTCGCATGGTGCATGGCACATGTCGTCGCATGGTGCATGTCGTCGCATGGTGCATGTCGCATGTCACATGTTGCATGTCGTCGCATGCTGCATGTCATTGCATGTCGTATGTTGCATGTTGTCACATGTCGCATGTTGTTACATGTCACATGGTATGTGTTGTATGTATGTATGTACTGTATATGTGTATATTTTTTTTTTTTTTACATTCAACACATTAGCCGGATGATGGGACTACTACTGTCCCATCATTGGCTAATGTGTCACTCACTGTCACTGTAGCAGGCAGAGCCCGATGGGACTACAAGTCTGCACACAGAGACACACACACACACACACACACCCCAAAGACCCCCCCCAGCAGACCCAGCAAATACCGGCGCCGGCACGCAGAGCCCCGGCCCCCACATACCGGCGCCGGCACACAGAGCCCCGGCGTCGGCCCGCACAATCATCCCTGCCTAGCCCCGCCCACCCCCAGCACAGCCCCACAGGCAGCCACCAGCCCCGCCCACAGCCCAGTCACTCTTGATGAGTGACTGCTGACTGTGAGGCTGGCTCACGCCTGCTGCAGACGTCACGTCAATTTCCAGAGTCTGGAAATTGACGTGACGTCGGCGGAAATAAGCGGTGGCTGCAGCCTGGGGGTCACGTGACCCGGACTCAGCCGCCGGAATAGCGCCGCTCAGGCGAAAACGGCAACGGAAGGTAATTACACAATTCATCAGGGGCCCAGGGGGGATACATTGGGGGGTTAATTGAAAGTAGTGGACAACCCCTTTAACTCCAGGTATTTTCTTAAAGGAGTGGAAGAACCTGATGTTTCGCCTGTCCCAAAGAGGAGGGTTAATTGCAAGTGGCATTGTTACATCAATGAAACGGAGAGAGGAGCTACTATTACAAAATAACATTCTTTTGGCAGCTGTTTATGTAGACCCAATGCATCGGATAATTCTAGATGATCCACAGCTAACTAAAGGAAAAGAAGCTCTGTTTGAAATAGCAGTAAGGATGAAAGGGTTGCAGAACAGTCAGGAGGAACAAGAAGAATTTTGTCGTCCTGCCACATCTTCACCCTCATCAACTGATGAAGAATTTAATTTTGAAAAATATTTGGATCGCAAGGACCGTGCAAAGCTTTCCCGCATAGAAGAAGAGTCATCCCCATCAAAGAACACAGCCAGTACATTTCAGCAGAATTTTTCATGTGCACTAAAAGAAATTGAGAAATTTGACCGTTCATCAAAAATAAGAGCAACAAGCGATTCCTCTGTATCCTGACATTGTCAGAGATGTTGCCCGAGTGGTTACTGCTTTGCCACTAACCCATGTTAGTGTAGAGAGGTTGTTCTCTGCTCTCAAAATAATTAGATCAGATCTGAGGGCATCCATGAAGGAGGATCTGACAGAGGCAATACTTTTTCTGAGGACAAATTTATAGATTTCTTCTTATTAACTGCATGTGGTGAAATATGTGTGTATATATATATATATATATATATATATATATATATATATATATATATATATATATATATATATATATATATATATATATGTGTGTAGTGACATATGTCTAGGGTTATATGTGTGACTAATGATAATGTAACATCTATCCTGAAGGCAAGTCGCACCTAGGTGTTAATAGGTACTTCCTTGGGACAAGTAAGACCTCTGTCTCCAAATCTCACCAGGAGGCCTAGCTAGAGCCAAGAAGATAGGAACACTTGACACCTCCTAGTGCTTGGAGGGGAGATGTTAATTGCTTGGAGGTTAGCTATTCCTGGGAACCATCTCACAAGTGTCTCCAGAGGAAAATAATATATATTCATTAGTACAGCGGCCGTGCCCAATCAAACAGGCAGCAGTTATGATATTGGCCTGAGGGGCCGGTCTAGAAACCTGACCTCAGACCAAAGTTATAAATTTAGGCTGCAGACAGAGAATTGTGTTCACATGTGAGGGCAGCCTGAGAAGCTGTTGTGATCCAAACTACATTCATCCTACCCTCAGGGAGCAGAAGCAACTACCAGTTAGATAACTTCTGTAAGTTTCTCCTGTTTATTTTGATACTGTTTTGCATAAGTTGTATGTCTTTTTATTATCATATTTTTATACCTTTTCTTATTGTAAGCACTGAGATTTTTGTTATTAAAGTATAAAACTTTAACAAGTTGAACCTTGAATGTTCTAAGGAATCCATAGCCTAAAGGTGTGTGAGCCTTGTGAGTGATAGACATATTTTTATTAGTATTATTATTATTTTCCGGGACTCATCACCCGTGTATTCGATGAGTGGTGGCAGAGCGTATGAGCGGGTGTGTGGCCTGGGTCGGTGTGTGATTTATGCTCCCATTACAGCATAGGACAGAGGTTGAATGCTGGACTGAGAGTGGGGAGATAGATTAACCCTTGCAGGCACAACCCCAAGTCATGTGAGAGCAGGCACGTGACGAATTAGTGACACCACGGAGTAGGGATCCGTGACAATTGGTGGCAAGCGGTGGGATAGAATTATTTCTATTAGAGCATTAGTGCATGGTTTAAGCAATTATTCCCTGTACTAAAGAATTGGTATCCTTGCGAGGAGTGCACCAGTTCTTCAAGGTTCAACTCAGTGCTTACTTAGACATACTTGCAAACAGTTTCCCCTCCCCGTTTTTCTATTCTATCTTTTATTTGGCAAAGGCTGTACATCGATATGGCAGCCCAGTACAAGAAGCAGAGCAAAGAAGCTCTGACCGACCTCTGTGACCAGAGAGGAATAGAGACAGCCGACAGATCCAAGGAGCTGCTGATACGCGCCTTGGTCGAACAGGACATAGAGCAAAGTGCTGGAACATCTGGGCAAGGAGAGAGCCCACCTCAGAGAGACCCAGCAATGCCAGCTCTTGCACCGGAGATGCCTGATGGAAATGCCAGTGCTGAGGAGCCTATGGACTGTACTTTACAAATGGACTCACAACGTCTGGGAACAAGTGATCCCAATCTGCGCATGCAGCTGATTCTACAGTACCGACAGGCTGCAGACCGACAGGCTGAGAGAGAGGCTGCAGAACGCTGGGAGGAGAGAGCTTTCCAGCTTCAGATGGCTCAACTAGAGCAGGGTATCAGTCCTCAGATAACCCCCTCCCAGGACATAAATGCAAGGAGGCTACGTCTTGAAAACTTCCCTGTGATGGAGAAGGATACGGACTTAGATACTTTCCTGCGGGGATTTGAAAAAACCTGCAGGCAGTACCATCTACCCCGTGAGCAGTGGGCACAGTATCTCCAGGGTTGAGAGGCAAGGCCCTGGAAGTTTTTGCTGGCCTCCCACCAGAGCTAGACGCGAACTTTGAGGCCATAAAAGAGGCCCTGATCAGGAAAAACAACCTAACACCAGAAGTATATCGTAGAAAGTTCCGGAACCTACAACGTGGATCAACGGACAGCTATGCGGATGTTGTGAGCACCTTGAGGACCATGTTCCACCAATGGGTTAGGGGACTTTCTGTTAACAGTTTTGAGGACTTAACGGATCTTATGGTCAAGGATCAATTTCTTCACATGTGCCCCACGGATGTATGACAATTTGTATGTGATCGGGAGCCACAAACTGCGGATCAGGCTGCAAGGATCGCGGACTGCTATGTGGCTAACAGGATGCCTGGGGTGCGGAAGCCATCGGGATTCAGCTGGAGGGGAGGTAAGCCAAATGGGGACCCTTCTCCCTCTGCCGGCCGATCACCAGTGCTGTCCAAGCCCACCTTCTATGGGGCCCCGGGGAATAGACATTCTCTAGGCGAAGCACGCCGGTGCTTCTCCTGCAACAAAGTGGGACATCTTAGCGCTGTCTGCCCTGATAGGGAGAAACCCCCAACTGCCACCACAAAGCCGTCTGTGCCCTCACCGTCTGTCCTCTTTGTAGCCGGCTCTGATGCGAGGGCGAATGAGAACTGCCAATCTGTCACTGTTGGCAATAAAGTCACCATTGGTCTCAGAGACACTGGGGCAGAGGTGACCCTGGTGCGTCCAGCCATGATAACCCCAGCCGATATCATACCAGGAAAGACTATGTCTATAACCGGGATTGGAGGGGTCAGCCCTGCCTGCCCATGGCCCGTGTGTACCTGGACTGGGGAGCAGGGAAAGGACTGAGAGAAGTGGGAGTATCAGAGGCTATTCCCACCAATGTGTTGCTAGGCACGGACCTGGGGAGGATGGTGTCCCACTATGTTCCTCCCTTGCAAGTAAATGATGCAGAGAAGGTGGAAGAAGGAGACCCACCTGAGATCCCGTGCGAGGAGGGCAAATGTCCCAGTGCACAGGACTGTAATTACAGTGGGGCAAAAAAGTATTTAGTCATTCAGCAATACTGCAAGTTCCACCACTTAAAAAGATGAGAGGCGTCTGTAATTTACATCATAGGTAGACCTCAACTATGTGAGACAAACTGAGAAAAAAAATCCAGAAAATCACATTGTCTGTTTTTTTATCATTTTATTTGCATATTATGGTGGAAAATAAGTATTTGGTCAGAAACAAACAATGAAGATTTCTGGCTCTCACAGACCTGTAACTTCTTCTTTAAGAGTCTCCTCTTTCCTCCACTCATTACCTGTAGTAATGGCACCTGTTTAAACTTGTTATCAGTATAAAAAGACACCTGTGCACACCCTCAAGCAGTCTGACTCCAAACTCCACTATGGTGAAGACCAAAGAGCTGTCAAAGGACACCAGAAACAAAATTGTAGCCCTGCACCAGGCTGGGAAGACTGAATCTGCAATAGCCAACCAGCTTGGAGTGAAGAAATCAACAGTGGGAGCAATAATTAGAAAATGGAAGACATTCAAGACCACTGATAATCTCCCTCGATCTGGGGCTCCACGCAAAATCCCACCCCGTGGGGTCAGAATGATCACAAGAACGGTGAGCAAAAATCCCAGAACCACGCGGGGGGACCTAGTGAATGAGCTGCAGAGAGCTGGGACCAATGTAACAAGGCCTACCATAAGTAACACACTACGCCACCATGGACTCAGATCCTGCAGTGCCAGACGTGTCCCACTGCTTAAGCCAGTACATGTCCGGACCCGTCTGAAGTTTGCTAGAGAGCATTTGGATGATCCAGAGGAGTTTTGGGAGAATGTCCTATGGTCTGATGAAACCAAACTGGAACTGTTTGGTAGAAACACAACTTGTCGTGTTTGGAGGAAAAAGAATACTGAGTTGCATCCATCAAACACCATACCTACTGTAAAGCATGGTGGTGGAAACATCATGCTTTGGGGCTGTTTCTCTGCAAAGGGGCCAGGACAACTGATCCGGGTACATGAAAGAATGAATGGGGCCATGTATCATGAGATTTTGAGTGCAAACCTCCTTCCATCAGCAAGGGCATTGAAGATGAAACGTGGCTGGGTCTTTCAACATGAGAATGATCCAAAGCACACCGCCAGGGCAACGAAGGAGTGGCTTCGTAAGAAGCATTTCAAGGTCCTGGAGTGGGCTAGCCAGTCTCCAGATCTCAACCCTATAGAAAACCTTTGGAGGGAGTTGAAAGTCCGTGTTGCCAAGCGAAAAGCCAAAACCATCACTGCTCTAGAGGAGATCTGCATGGAGGAATGGGCCAACATACCAACAACAGTGTGTGGCAACCTTGTGAAGACTTACAGAAAACGTTTGACCTCTGTCATTGCCAACAAAGGATATATTACAAAGTATTGAGATGAAATTTTGTTTCTGACCAAATACTTATTTTCCACCATAATATGCAAATAAAATGATAAAAAAACAGACAATGTGATTTTCTGGATTTTTTTTTCTCAGTTTGTCTCCCATAGTTGAGGTCTACCTATGATGTAAATTACAGACGCCTCTCATCTTTTTAAGTGGTGGAACTTGCACTATTGCTGAATGACTAAATACTTTTTTGCCCCACTGTATGTGGCAGCTGTGACCTGGAGTCAGGCTGCGGCTCAGACTCAGGCCCAGAGATTAGAGGATGAGTGTCAGACAGAACTGCCAGGACAGGAGGCCCATACTGTGGTCCCGGAGCCTCCATACATGGCAGACCCACCAAAGTCCCTGATAACAGACATTGAAAACTCAGCTTCAGACCAGGGCCTGGCAGTCACACTAGGCCAGGACCTGCAGGCTGACCGTCAGAGCTTCCAGGAGGCTCTGCAGACAGATGTCAGTCTGGAGGAGCTCAGATGTCTTGCAGACCGACCCCCTGCTGCTTCTGACAAAGAGAGAGTATACTGGGACCAGGGCAGACTGTATACAGAGACTATCCCCACGGATACTACAGAAACTTGGGACTATGAACGGCGGCTGATCGTCCCTTATCCATTTAGGGAACAATTATTGAGAATTGCCTATGAAATTCCTTTGGCCGGACACCTTGGAATACAAAAGACTAAAGCTTGCCTGACACATAACTTCTATTGGCCCAAGATGGGGACAGATATTGCCCATTACTGCCGATCGTGAGTAGTTTGTCAGAGAGTTGAAAATTCTGGGAATATACAGAAACTTCCATTGATACCACTGCCTGCTGTGATCGATGAACCTTTCCAGCAATCCCTAGCAGCTCTGGCAAAAAGTACATTCTCACAGTGGTGGACTATGCTACACGATACCCGGAAGCTGTGGCACTATCCTCCATCCGAGCAGACAAAGTGGCGGATGCTTTACTGACTGTGTTACCTCGTGTGGGTTTCCCCAGGGAAATGTTGACCGATCAGGGAACCCAGTTCATGTCTGATCTGATGGAAAGCCTCTGTGAAAGAATACAAGTGCAGAATTTTGTGGCCAGCGCCTATCATCCCCAAACCAACGGACTCTGCGAGCGTTTCAATGGAACATTAAAACAAATGCTCAAAATGCTGGTGGAGACTGAAGGGAGAGACTGGGAGCGGTACCTCCCCCATTTGTTTGCCTACAGAGAGGTACCCCAGGCGTCTACTGGATTCTCCCCCTTTGAACTGGTTTATAGGAGGAGGGTCAGGGGGCCACTTGATTTGATTAAGGACTGTTGGGAGGACGACCCCAGAACTACTGGAGTCTCAGTGGTCGAATATGTACTGCGGCTCAGAGAGAGAATGCAAAAACTGAGCAACCTGGCCCATGAGAACGTGACGCAGGCCCAAATCAACCAGAAGGTCTGGTACGACCGTAATGCCAGACTAAGGGCCCACGAGGAAGGGCAGAAGGTTTGGGTGTTGGTCCTTATGATACAGAATAAATTGCAGGCCGCATGGGAGGGAACATATACTGTACATAAGCGGCTGAATGATGTTAATTATGTGGTGACACTAGATGAGCATGCAAAGCGTCAGAAAGTGTTTCATGTAAATATGTTGAAGGCTCATCATGCCAGGGAGGCCTGTGTCTTACCTGTCTGTAGCCTGCCTGAAGAGGGGAAGGCTGATCTGTTACTGGATGTGGGGGCCGGGACTCAGTACATGGAGTCCCTGGAGTCAGCAGAGTTTAACCCTGAGCTATCCCACAGTCAGAGGTCTGAGCTGATGGGGGCGCTCAGCGAGTTCACCGAAGTCTTCACAGGGGAGCCTGGGAGGACACACTTAGCAGCTCACCATGTGGACACTGGCAGGGCCGTATTTAGAGTTTCTGCTGCCCTAGGCACTTTTAGTGCTGCCTCCCCCTTTGGTGAGTATGACACTATCGGCAGTGACTTTGGCAAGAATCGCTGATGTGAAAGTCGCCTTTTGCAGCAGATCCGGCAGTTTTTCTGCATCTGCCGCGTAACGGATCACTTACGGCAACACTGCGTTTGGCCTCATTCATTCCCTATGGGATTTGCGGCACTTGCCATGATCTGGCAAATGCGGTACCATACCTCCCAACTTTTGAAGAAGGGAAGGAGGTACTACGTGCGCCGCAGCAAATTTTAGGCCACGCCTCTGACCACACCCATTTCACAACTAGTCCCACCCATATCCACGTCCCAACCACAGCCATTTAGCACTGCTGCTCACACGGTTTTATATACAATAACTATAAACAAAAAAATATGGCCACACATGATGCTCCATACTGTATAATGGCCACACATGATGCCCCATACTGTATAATGGCCACACATGATGCTCCATACTGTATAATGGCCACACAGTGCTCCATACTGTATAATGGCCACACAGTGCTACATACTGTATAATCGCCACACATGATGCTCCATAGTGTATAATGGCCACACATGATGCTCCATACTGTATAATGGCCACACATAGTGCTCCATACTGTATAATAGCCACACATGATGCTCCATACTGTATAATGGCCACACATAGTGCTCCATACTGTATAATGGCCACACATAGTGCTCCATACTGTATAATGGCCACACAGTTCTCCATACTGTATAATGATCCCACATGATGCTCAATACTGTATAATGGCCATTGGCCATACATGATGCTCCATACTGTATAACGGCCACACATGATGCTCTATACTGTATAACGGCCACACACAGTTCTCCATACTGTATAATGATCCCACATGATGCTCAATACTGTATAATGACCCCCCCCCCCCCCTGTATGCATGGCTCATCTCCCTCCCATCCCATATGCATGGCTCATATTCCCCCCCTGAATGCATGGCTCATATTACCCCCTGTATGCATGGCTCATATTACCCCCCTGTATGCATGGCTCATATTCCCCCCTGAATGCATGGCTCATATTCCCCCCCTGTATGCATGGCTCATATTCCCCCTCCTGTATGCATGGCTCATATTCCTCCCCCCCCCCCCCCCGAATGCATGGCTCATATTCTCCCCTCCTGTATGCATGGCTCATATTCCCCTCTCCTGTATGCATGGCTCATATTCCCCCCCCCCCGAATGCATGGCTTATCTCTCCACCCCCCCTCCCATCTTCCATGGCGCTCCGGCTTATGTCCTCCTTCATCCCCCCCGTCCCTCATACTTACCTGTTCCTCGCCGACATCCCTTTCGCTCTGTCCCGACTACCTGCGCAGCACCTTCTTCCTGCATAAGCGGTCAGGTGATACCGCTCATTAAGGTCATGACCTTAATGAGCGGTACCACGTGACCGCTCATTCAGGACGAGCTGTGTACGCCGAGACCAGGCATTGCTGGAGCAAGGTGAGTATCCTCTTCAAGGAGGGTGGGTGGGAGGCGGGCGGCCGGGGGGAGGGCGCGAGGGGGTTGGTCGGTCGGGAGGAGACCCAGGAAAAAAAACAAACAAAAAAACAAAAAAAACAAACCTTGCTCAGGTGCCACCCCCTGCATTGTCCCCGCCCTAGGCACATGCCCTCAAGTGCCTAATGGCAAATACAGCCCTGGACACTGGTACTAATCCCCCAGTACGGCAGTCTGCATACCGTGTGTCAGCAGAGGTGAAGGCACACATGAGGGAACAGGTAGAGGAGATGCTGAAACTCAAGGTGATACAAAAACCCCAGATTTCACTCGCAGGTTTGTAGTGCAGACAGATGCCAGCACCTATGGGCTAGGTGCAGTTCTCAGCCAGGTGAACCAACAAGGAGAGGAACACCCAATTCTGTACCTAAGCAGGAAACTCCTGCCCAGAGAAGTGGCTTATGCCACCATTGAAAAAGAATGTTTGGCAATTGTGTGGGCTCTGCAGAAGCTGCAACCATACTTCTATGGGCGCAACTTCACCGTGATCACAGATCATAACCTATTGAGTTGGCTCAACAGAGTAGTTGGGGACAATGGGAAATTGCTGAGATGGAGTTTGATACTTCAGCAATATGATTTCACAATTCAGCACAAGAAGGGAGTCGATCATGGCAATGCTGATGGCCTCTCTCGCCAAGATGGGGCAGAACCAGATACGTGCTCAGGAGCTGACCTGTAAGTCAACCCCCATGCACGTTCATAAGGAGGGAGGTGTGGTGAAATATGTATATATATATATATATATATATATATATATATATATATATATATATATATATATATATATATATATGTGTGTGTAGTGACATATATATAGGGTTATATGTGTGACTAGTGATAATGTAACATCTATCCTGAAGGCAAGTCGCACCTAGGTGTTAATAGGTACTTCCTTGGGACGAGTAAAGGTACCTTCACACTGAACGATATCGCTGGCGATCCGTGACGTTGCAGCGTCCTGGATAGCGATATCGTTGAGTTTGACACGCAGCAGCGATCAGGATCCTGCTGTGCCATCGTTGGTCGGAGCAGAAAGTCCAGAACTTTATTTCGTCGCTGGACTCCCGCAGACATCGCTGAATCGGCGTGTGTGACGCCGATTCAGCGATGTCTTCACTGGTAACCAGGGTAAACATCGGGTTACTAAGCGCAGGGCCGCGCTTAGTAACCCGATGTTTACCCTGGTTACCAGTGTAAATGTAAAAAAAACAAACACTACATACTTACATTCCGGTGTCTGTCCCCCGGCGCTGTGCTTTCTTGCACTGTCAGCGCCGGCCAGCCGTAAAGCAGATTACAGCGGTGACGTCACCGCTGTGCTTTCCGGCCGGCGCTCACAGTCAGTGCAGGAAAGCACAGCGCCGGGGAACAGACACCGGAATGTAAGTATGTAGTGTTTGTTTTTTTTTTACATTAGCACCGGTAACCAGGGTAAACATCGCGTTACTAAGCGCGGCCCTGCGCTTAGTAACCTGATGTTTACCCTGGTTATCCGGGGACCGGCATCGTTGGTCGCTGGAGAGCTGTCTGTGTAACAGCTCTCCAGCGACCACACAGCGACGCTGCAGCGATCTAGATCGTTGTCTAGATCGCTGCAGCGTCGCTAAATGTGACGGTACCTTAAGACCTCTGTCTCCAAATCTCACCAGGAGGCCTAGCTAGAGCCAAGAAGAAAGGAACACTTGACACCTCCTAGTGCTTGGAGGGGAGATGTTAATTGCTTGGAGGTTAGCTATTCCTGGGAACCATCTCACAAGTGTCTCCAGAGGAAAATAATATATATTCATTAGTAGAGCGGCCGTGCCCAATCAAACAGGCAGCAGTTATGATATTGGCCTGAGGGTATGTGCACACGTCAGGATTTCTTGCAGAAATTTCCTGAAGAAAACCGGAAATTTTCTGCAAGAAATCCGCATTTTTTTTTGCGGTTTTTTTTAGCATTTTGCAAGCGAAATCAGCTTGCAGAATGCTAAAGTTTTCCAAGCGATCTGTAGCATCGCTTGGAAAACTGACTGACAGGTTGGTCACACTTGTCAAACATAGTGTTTGACAAGTGTGACCAACTTTTTACTATAGATGCTGCCTATGCGGCATCAATAGTAAAAGATAGAATGTTTAAAAATAATAAAAAAAATAGTTATACTCACCTGCAGACAGCCGATCTCCTCAGCGGCGTCCGTTCCTATAGATGGTGTGTGTGTGCAGGACCTTCGATGACGTCGCAGTCACGTGAGCAGTCACATGAGCGGTCTCGCGACCAATCACAAGACCGCGACGTCATCGCAGGTCCTTCACACACAACATCTATAGGAACGGAAGCGGCAGCATGCACCTGAGAGGCGGGAAGACTCCGGGGGCCATCGAAGGTGAGTATATCACTATTTTTTTTTTTTTATCAATTATATGGTGCCCAGTCCGTGGAGGAGAGTATAAAACTTTAACAAGTTGAACCTTGAAGGTTCTAAGGAATCCATAGCCTAAAGGTGTGTGAGCCTTATGAGTGATAGACATTTTTATTAGTATTATTATTATTTTCCGGGACTCATCGCCCGTGTATTCGATGAATGGTGGCAGCGCGTATGAGCTGGTGTGTGGCCTGGGTCGGTGTGTGATTTATGCTCCCATTACAGCATAGGACAGAGTCTCCTCTCCTCCACCCTGGGTACCAACCGCACATGATCTGCTTACTTCCCGCATGGTGGGCATAGCCACATGCGGAAAGTAAGTAGAACAATGCATTCCTAGGTGTGCGGAATCCCAGCAATTCTGCAAATTTAATGAACATGTTGCTTTTTTTTCCGCGATGCGATTTTTTCGCGGAAAAAAATGCAACATTTGCTCAAGAAATGCGGAATACACTGTAAATAATAGGAGGCATATTTAAGCGTTTTTTTCGCGTTTTTATAGCGAAAAATACTGAACGTGTGCACATGGCCTGAGGGGCCGGTCTAGAAACCTGACCTCAGACCAAAGTTATAAAGTTAGGCTGCAGACAGAGAATTGTGTTCACATGTGAGGGCAGCCTGAGAAGCTGTTGTGATCCAATCTACATTCATCCTACCCTCAGGGAGCAGAAGCAACTACCAGTTAGATAACTTCTGTAAGTTTCTCCTGTTTATTTTGATACTGTTTTGCATAAGTTGTATGTCTTTTTATTATCATATTTTTATACCTTTTCTTATTGTAAGCACTGACCTTTTTGTTACTAAAGTATAAAACTTTAACAAGTTGAACCTTGAAGGTTCTAAGGAATCCATAGCCTAAAGGTGTGTGAGCCTTGTGAGTGATAGACATATTTTTATTAGTATTATTATTATTTTCCGGGACTCATCGCCCGTGTATTCGATGAGTGGTGGCAGCGCGTATGAGCTGGTGTGTGGCCTAGGTCGGTGTGTGATTTATGCTCCCATTACAGCATAGGACAGAGGTTGAATGCTGGACTGAGAGTGGGGAGATAGATTAACCCTTGCAGGCACAACCCCAAGTCACGTGTGAGAGCAGGCACGTGACGAATTAGTGACACCACGGAGTAGGGATCCGTGATACTGCATAACAGTGTTTATTGCATATTTACTTACAAGAATTTAGAAAAGTTTATAAAAGTTATTTGCTATATTCTAATTGTATTCTAATAAATATAGTTTTTGCTCTAAGTGGTCTGATTACTTATATGATGGTGAGAAACTGAATAAGCACGATGTTAATATTTTACAACAGTAAATTTATTGTTACGAATTGGCCATTTATGAAGGAGTCGGAGTCGGAACCAGATAAAATCCAGGAGTCGGAGTCGCAACTGTGGCTTACCGACTCCACAGCCCTGGTCCCCGCCCCCTCCGGTCCACACCGCGTACATACACGTCCATGCCACCTCCGGTCTACACCGCGTACATACACGTCCCCGCCTCCTCCGGTCTATACCGCGTACATACACGTCCAAGCCTCCTCCGGTCTATACCACGTACATACACGTCCCCGCCTCCTCCGGTCTATATCGCGTACATACACGTCTCCGCCCCCTCCGGTCTATAACGCGTACATACACATCCTTGCCCCTCCGGTCTATACCACGTACATACATGTCCCCGCCTTCTCCGGTCTACACCGCGTACATACACGTCCCCGCCCCCTCCGGTACATATCAGTATCCCCGCCCCCTCCGGTACATATCAGTATCCCCGCCCCCTCCGGTACATATCAGTATCCCCGCCCCCTCCGGTACATTTCAGTGTCCCCGCCCCCTCCGGTATATTTCAGTGTCCCCGCCCCCTCCGGTATATATATCAGTATCCCCGCCCCCTCCGGTACATATCAGTATCCCCGCACCCTCCGGTATATATCAGTATCCCCGCACCCTCCGGTCCTCCTCACCAGGGACTCCGCGGCAGGGACGCCGCTCTCCAGCTCACACAGGGCGCGGAAGTTCTCCAGCTCGAAGTCCTGGTCCACGTCCAGGGAGAATGTGATCTCCGACAGGTCGCGGCGGACACAGTACACTGTGATCAACATGGCGGCTCCGCTGCTGTCGCCCACACCGAGCACCAACACCGGGGGGCGGGGCCACAGCGCCGCTCACAGCGCAGGCGTAGTTTCCGGCGAGGAGAATCACCTGACCGTCACGTGACTCAGAACACTTCCGCCCGGTCCTGCTACGGCTGTATTTCCCAGTATCCTCTGCGGCAGTAGGAAGCTGCGCTTATTATTGGGGCCGCAGGCGCGCTGGGAACTGTAGTGCCGCACAGCGCAAAGCATGATGGGAGTAATAACATCAGAGCAAGAGGGGGAGTGGGGGGGAGGGGAAGAGAGTGGGGGGAGGGGAAGGGTGGGGGGGAAAGGGGGGAAGGGTGGGGGGGAAAGGGGGGAGGGGAAGGGTGGGGGGGAAAGGGGGGAGGGGAAGGGTGGGGGGGAAAGGGGGGAGGGGAAGGGTGGGGGGGAAAGGGGGAGGGGAAGAAAGTGGGGGGACGGGAAGGGTGGGGGGGAAAGGGGAAGGGTGGGGGGGAAAGGGGAAGGGTGGGGGGGAAAGGGGAAGGGTGGGGGGGAAAGGGAAAGGGTGGGGGGGAAAGGGGAAGGGTGGGGGGGAAAGGGAAAGGGTGGGGGGGAAAGGGGAAGGGTGGGGGGGAAAGGGAAAGGGTGGGGGGGAAAGGGTGGGGGGGAAAGGGGAAGGGTGGGAGGGGAAGGTGGGGGGGAAGGTGGGGGGGAAAGGGTGGGAGGAAAGGGGGGAGGGGGAGGGGAAGGGTGGGGGGGAAAGGGGGGGAGGGGAAGGGTGGGGGGGAAAGGGGGGGAGGGGAAGGGTGGGGGGGAAAGGGGGAGGAAGAGGGGGGAAAGGGGGAGGGAAAGGGGGAGGAAGAGGGGGGGGAAGGGGGAGGAAGAGGGGGGGGAAGGGGGAGGAAGAGGGGGGGAAGGGGGGGGAAGGGGGGGGGAAGAGGGGGGGGAAGGGGGAGGAAGAGGGGAGGGGGAGGAAGAGGGGTTAGAGTTGCAGGGGGGGGGGGGAAGTTGCAGGGGGGGGGTTAGAGTTGCGGGGCGGGTGATGAGGAAATACGGGGGCACTGGGTGGAGGGAGAAGGGGCAGGAATACCGGATGGAGCACACGGCGGCACAGAGGTGAGGAGTAGGACACGTTTATTGTTCCAAGAAATCAAATAAAATCCTCATGTGCCCAAAACTTCACCCCCCGCAGAGTCCCAGCCTCACTCCTCTGCCACAGATAATAACACAAAAGGAATCAAATGTACAAAATTGCCACACAAAAAAAAAAACCCTCAAAATTTACAACCAAGATTTCTCCCCCCCTCCTCCTCCTTCTGGGACCAGTGACGACATCTGTGTTCTGAGGAATTCAGTCCATTGGTTTCAGTCTGCCTTCTCTTTCTCCTTCATGTGCAAGAAAACAACGCTGAAGATGAAGAGGCCGAACATCATGGAAAAAGCGCTGGCGTAGTATGGGAAGGCCGAGGGAATAAATCGTTCATACTGTGTGTGCTGCAGCGGCCGGACAGACACCTGCAGTACAAGAGCAGAGTCAGCGCTGCACTCACTATTCTGCTGGTGCAGTCACTGTGTACATACATTACTGATCCTGAGTTACCTCCTGTATTATACCCCAGAGCTGCACTCACTATTCTGCTGGTGCAGTCACTGTGTACATACATTACATTACTGCTGATCCTGAGTTACATCCTGTATTATACCCCAGAGCTGCACTCACTATTTTTCTGGTGCAGTCACTGTGTACATACATTACATTACTGATCCTGAGTTAGATCCTGTATTATACCCCGGAGCTGCACTCACTATTCTGCTGTTGCAGTCACTGTATACATACATTACTGATCCTGAGTTACATCCTGTATTATACCCCAGAGCTGCACTCGCTATTCTGCTGGTGCAGTCACTGTGTACATACATTACTCATCCTGAGTTACATCCTGTATTATACCCCAGAGCTGCACTCACTATTCTGCTGGTGAAGTCACTGTGTACATACATTACATCACTGATCCTGAGCTACATCCTATATTATACCCTAGAGCTGTGCTCACTATTCTGCTGGTGCAGTCACTGTGTACATACATTACTGATCCTGAGTTACCTCCTGTATACCCCAGAGCTGCACTCACTATTTTTCTGGTGCAGTCACTGTGTACATACATTACATTACTGATCCTGAGTTAGATCCTGTATTATACCCCGGAGCTGCACTCACTATTCTGCTGTTGCAGTCACTGTATACATACATTACTGATCCTGAGTTACATCCTGTATTATACCCCAGAGCTGCACTCGCTATTCTGCTGGTGCAGTCACTGTGTACATACATTACTCATCCTGAGTTACATCCTGTATTATACCCCAGAGCTGCACTCACTATTCTGCTGGTGAAGTCACTGTGTACATACATTACATCACTGATCCTGAGCTACATCCTATATTATACCCTAGAGCTGTGCTCACTATTCTGCTGGTGCAGTCACTGTGTACATACATTACTGATCCTGAGTTACCTCCTGTATTATACCCCAGAGCTGCACTCACTATTCTGCTGGTGCAGTCACTGTGTACATACATTACATTACTGCTGATCCTGAGTTACATCCTGTATTATACCCCAAAGCTGCACTCACTATCCTGCTGGTGCAGTCACTGTGTACATACATTACTGATCCTGAGTTACATCCTGTAATATACCCCAGAGCTGCACTCGCTATTCTGCTGGTGCAGTCACTGTGTACATACATTACTGATCCTGAGTTACATCCTGTATTATACCCCAGAGCTGCACTCACTATTCTGCTGGTGCAGTCACTGTGTACATACATTATAATACTGATCCTGAGTAGTGCGCTCACTATTCTGCGGGTACCTGGGTGGCGGAGTACAGGTGAGTATATCCCAGCCTGTTATAATCTACTTTGAACTGGAACACGCCGTACACATCTGGAAGCTTGAACTGGACGCTGTACTTCCCACCTGTATAAGAGAAAAATTGTAAAATGTGCGTTGTGACCACGGTGGGGAGCCCGATAACGAGCGGGGAGCCCGATAACGAGCTCACCATTCTTCTTCAGGAAGGTACGAACAAATGGATCTATGCGGACAAATTCCAGCTGAATGTCGTCTCCATCAAAAGGAATCCACTTCCCGTGTGACAGCTTCTCGATGACGACGCTGTACTCCTGCGGAGAGAGATGGGGTCAGGACCGGGTGCAGGAGTCTCACACAGACCCCTGAAAACAGCCACTCCTATAGGAAGCAGTTGGGCCAGGGCTGATAACAGTAGACAATAGCAGGGTGTGGGCAGCTGAGCAGGATCCTTACCACGAGGTCAGTGATGGTGTAGGCGCTGGGCGGCTGGGCTTCCCCCACGCGGTGGTGAGACACGGCACCCACCCGCAGCACGCCCTCCTCCTTGAACACCCACTGCGACAGGGCGACCGCCAGCTCATAGTTCCCTGTCTTTGCAAATCTGAATCCAGAGAGAGCAGAACGTTCAGGTGAATAAGCGGTGCTGTCACGGTCAGCTGCTGTAACACGGGCGTGCAGGATGGCGGGGCGCACCTGGGGGAGCCGGGAGTGGCTTTCTGCACGGCAGAATTAAAGAAGGCGTCACTGAAGAAATCCAGCGAGCCGCTGAAGACCACGCGGGCGTTGTTCCGGGCCTGCAGCCCTGCAATCAGGAGTGTGTTCTTCCCAACTGCATGAGGGTACTGTGCGACACAAAGCGGGCCGTGAGCCTGGGGAGCGGAGCACAGACCTGCCGGCCCCCCAGACCCGTCAGCCCCGTGCATCCGACTCACCTGGGTGATGGGCTTATCAGGGAAGAAGGAGTAGGAGGTGGAGGATCCGGTGAGGATGTCCAGCACCAGGGGGTTGTCCGGATCGGCCACCATGCTGCACAGAATACCAGGACCACCGTTATTACATGCAGGTCCCGTCACATGACCGCGGACAGCGGGCACTTACCCCACGCCTCGGAACAGGATGGGGTTCAGGGCAGCTTTCCCCACAATGGTCGGAGCCTTCAGCAGGTTTTCGGGGTCGGCGACAATCATTGTGTGCTGCAGGGAATATAAACAGACAGTGTAGAGAGGACGGGGGCACAGAGACCCGGAGATCCCAGGTCCCCCTCCCGGGCACCCACCTGGCCGGGATCGGACACATCGTAGTTGTGGTGGTCGATGACGGACGTCTTCTCTTCATCAAACTCAATTCCACATTCACTGCCCAACTCCCGGAGCGGATCCCCTGACAGCAGAAACACAAGAACAAGACTTGAGAGCAGAAAGGAGGAGCGCCGCTGCGATGGGGCGGTGTCCTTCATCAGGATCTCCAGGAGCCGCCGGCCACATCTCACCTATGTCAGAGCCAGCCGCCACCAGCACGCTGCCACCGCCATCTATGAACGAGCTGATAGTCTCCACATTGATGTTCCCCCCAAAATCTGAAGGAAAAAGCAACAGAAGACATGACAGCCGGCGCAGGACCGAGCACCTGGGATTCCGGGGCCCCAGAGGTAGCAGTGACCCAGGACGGCCCCCCGGGATGTCAGGGGCTCCACAAACCTTCCACAGATGGAGAGAAGATGATGAGGTTGTCGTAGAGGAACTCTCCGTACTTTATCAGGGACAGGCTGGGGTCGTCCGCCGTCTTAAAGGAAAGGTCGAAACCGCGATCTGTAACCGAGAGGACAATGACTGGCACAAGGAGCGATAAGAGCAACACAAGAGCCTGGAGAGGCGAGACCCCCACCTTATACATAATACCCCCCATGTCTGAGGATGTGGACACGGCAGGCTGGAGAGGCGAGACCCCCACTTTCTACATAATCCCCCCCATGTCTGATGATATGGACACGGCAGGCTGGAGAGGCGAGACCCCCACCTTCTACATAATCCCCCCCATGTCTGAGGATGTGGACACAGCAGGCTGGAGAGGCGAGACCCCCACCTTCTACATAACCCCCCCATGTCTGAGGATGTGGACACAGCAGGCTGGAGGCGAGACCCCCACCTTCTACATAACCCCCCATGTCTGATGCTGTGGACACGGCAGGCTGGAGAGGCGAGACCCCCACCTTCTACATAATCCCCCCATGTCTGAGGATGTGGACACAGCAGGCTGGAGAGGCGAGACCCCCACATTCTACATAACCCCCCATGTCTGAGGATGTGGACACAGCAAGCTGGAGAGGCGAGACCCCCACCTTCTACATAACCCCCCATGTCTGAGGATGTGGACACGGCAGGCTGGAGAGGCGAGACCCCCACCTTCTACATAATCCCCCCCATGTCTGAGGATGTGGACACAGCAGGCTGGTGAGGAGAGACCCCCACCTTCTACAAACCCCCCCCCCTCCCCATGTCTGATGATGTGGACACGGCAGCCGGGAGAGGCGAGACCCCCACCTTCTACATAATCCCCCCCATGTCTGAGGATGTGGACACAGCAGGCTGGAGAGGCGAGACCCCCAGCTTCTGCATAATCCCCCCATGTCTGAGGATGTGGACACGGCAGGCAGGAGAGGCGAGACCCACATCTTCTACATAATCCCCCCATGTCTGAGGATGTGGACACGGCAGGCTGGAGAGGCGAGACCCCCAGCTTCTGCATAATCCCCCCATGTCTGAGGATGTGGACACGGCCGGCAGGAGAGGCGAGACCCACATCTTCTACATAATCCCCCCATGTCTGAGGATGTGGACACGGCAGCCTGGAGAGGTGAGACCCCCCACCTTCCACATAATCCCCCCCATGTCTGAGGATGTGGACACGGCAGGCAGAAGAGGCGAGACCCCCACCTTCTACATAATCCCCCCCATGTCTGAGGATGTGTCACGAGTGGACACCTATAAAAATAGCAGTTAACGGGGTTGTGTGTATTTGCTGACACTCTTCAGAGGCGGCCGGTTACCTGGGTAAAGAGCAGTACAGTACAGGAGAGCCCTGCGCTCCTCAACCACTGCTGACACTCTGCAGAGGCGGCCGGTTACCTGGGTAACGAGCAGTACAGTACAGGAGAGCCCTGCGCTCCTCGGCCACTGCTGACACTCTGCAGAGGCGGCCGGTTACCTGGGTAACGAGCAGTACAGTACAGGAGAGCCCTGCGGGCCACTGCTGACACTATGCAGAGGCGGCCGGTTACCTGGGTAACGAGCAGTACAGTACAGGAGAGCCCTGCGCTCCTCAACCACTGCTGACACTCTGCAGAGGCGGCCGGTTACCTGGGTAACGAGCAGTACAGTACAGGAGAGCCCTGCGCTCCTCAACCACTGCTGACACTCTGCAGAGGCAGCCGGTTACCTGGGTAACGAGCAGTACAGTACAGGAGAGCCCTGCGCTCCTCGGCCACTGCTGACACTCTGCAGAGGCGGCCGGTTACCTGGGTAACGAGCAGTACAGTACAGGAGAGCCCTGCGCTCCTCAACCACTGCTGACACTCTGCAGAGGCAGCCGGTTACCTGGGTAACGAGCAGTACAGTACAGGAGAGCCCTGCACTCCTCAACCACTGCTGACACTCTGCAGAGGCGGCCGGTTACCTGGGTAACGAGCAGTACAGTACAGGAGAGCCCTGCACTCCTCAACCACTGCTGACACTCTGCAGAGGCAGCCTGTTACCTGGGTAACGAGCAGTACAGTACAGGAGAGCCCTGCACTCCTCAACCACTGCTGACACTCTGCAGAGGCAGCCTGTTACCTGGGTAACGAGCAGTACAGTACAGGAGAGCCCTGCGCTCCTCGGCCACTGCTGACACTGTGCAGAGGCGGTCAGTTACCTGGGTAACGAGCAGCACAGTACAGCAGAGCCCTGTAACCCGAGGACAGGGGCAGTGATGTCGGACCGCCGCCCTGTCAGCATCCATCCCTTCCTGTCGCTGGCACAGTCGCCTCCAGCCCCGCCGCTGCTGACACAGTGACACGGCCCCTCAGCTGCACACAGTACAATGGCTCTCACCGCTCAGACTGCGGAAGAACAGGGAGTGCGTCTCCCGCAGGTTGATGTTCTCCAGCAGGACCAGGGTGCGGGGTGCGGCAGAAGCCCTGGGACTCAGCACCAGAAGAGCGGCCAGAAGCGGCAGCGCGGAACACAAGGGAGCAGCCATCATTCCTGGTCCTAAGAGCCTCCTCCACGTCACCGGAAGTGCAGAGTAGCTGCCCAATCACACCGCGCCACCACTGTCAACTCGCCGTCACGTGACCGACGCCCTCCTGTTACAGCCGCCATCTTTTTTTCGGGCAGAGAGGAAGTCCATTTCCGGGTCTTAGACTTGGTTAGGTGTGCGCATGTGTAAAGAATCAGGTTTGCTCTAAACTAATCAGTGATCGAGACGTAAGTCACGTGATGGATTTGAAAAGCGCTGGAAATTTGAGGTGATTGAAACGGGATGAGGCCGTTTGCGTCTCTCCAGGCCTCAGAGGAACCACAAATCTCAGCCAGCGTTCATTGCCCCCAGCAGGTGAATGCAGGTGTAACAAGGCAAGGAGATAATATTAATGTTATTTCTGTAGCGCCGGCATATTCCGCAGCACTGTACATTATAGAGTCTACTTGTCCAGACAATATCAAATGGAACAAACTTGGCGCTCGGTACTTGAAAAGCAGAGGTCCCATTATTATTAACTTTTGGGACCTTCATCAGATCAATTCTAACCATGAGCTGTATGTGGCGGAGCGGCCTTATACGCAATAGTAGGCCCTGAGCCGGCTGTGGTAGGTATATATATGTCACGGATCCCTACTTCGTGGTGTCACTTATTCGTCACGTGCCTGCTCTCACACGTGACTGGGGGTTGTGCCTGCAAGGGTTAATCTATCTCCCCACTCTCAATCCAGCATTCTACCTCTGTCCTATGCTGTAATGGGAGCATAAATCACACACCGACCCAGGCCACACACCCGCTCATACGCGCTGCCACCACTCATCAAATACACGGGCGATGAGTCCCGGACTATTAATAATACTAATAAAAATATGTCTATCACTCATAAGGCTCACACACCTTTAGGCTATGGATTCTTTAGAACATTCAAGGTTCAACTTGTTAAAGTTTTATACTTTAATAACAAAAGGTTCAATGCTTACAGTAAGAAAAAGGTATAAAAATATGATAATAAAAAGACATACAACTTATGCAAAACAGTATCAAAATAAACAGGAGAAACTTACAGAAATTATCTAACTGGTAGTTGCTTTCTGCTCCCTGGGGTAGGACGAATGTAGATTAGATCACACAAGCTACTCAGGCTGCCCCCAACATGTGAACACAATTCTCTGTCTGCAGCCTAACTTTATAACTTTGGTCTGAGGTCAGGTTTCTAGACCGGCCCCTCAGGCCAATATCATAACTGCTGCCTGTTTGATTGGGCCACGGCTGCGCCCCCAATGAATATATTATTCTCTCTTGTGGAGAGGTTCTCAGGGGTAGATTACTTTAGGCCGCAATTTAGCATCTCCCCTCCAAGACCTCAGAGGTGTCAAGTGTTCCTTTGTTCTTGGCCTTAGCCAGACGTCCTGGTGAGATAGGGAGACACAATGTCTACTAATCCCAAGGAAGTACCTGTTAACACCTAGGTGCAACTTGCCTTCAGGACAGATGTTACATTATCACTAGTCACACATATAACCCTAGACATATGTCACTACACACACATATATATATATATATATATATATATATATATATATATATATATATATATACACATATTTCACCACAATATATACTAGGTGTATACCGTGCTCCGTGGAGCCGCTGGAGGGAGCAGAGCCATGGGAGGGCCCACTCCCACAACTCTGCTCCACGGTTCTCAGCGCTCCTCCATTGCAGCGTTGTTGCCTCTACCCCATGCGCTGTATGTGCCACGCGGTACCAAGCAGCTGTTCAGCTTCTACCTACCACAGCCAGCTCTGCCCTCCCACGGCTCTGCTCCATCCCACGGCTCTGCTCCACGGACCGCGGTTCTACCTACCATACCAGGCTCCGTGCCCTGCTGCACCTTTGCGTATAAGGTCGTTCCTTCGCATTCAGCTCATGGTTAGAATTGATCTGATGAAGGTCCCATGCCGGACCGGAAACGTTCAGAACATTTTTTTTTGATGCTTAATAAAAGGAACTTCTGCTTTTTAAGTACCGAGTGCCAAGTTTGTTCCATTTTATATTGACGGGTTGGATACCTGACTTGGGCACCAACAGCACCACAATCCTTGAGTGCCGCGTCCCTCTAAACTATTGTCCAGACAATACAGCATAACAATAATCACATAAATCACCAGATACAGGAGGAGTGAGGGCCCCACTGGTCACCAGATACAATCTATGAGAAGACAGGGACACAGAGGGCGATGGTGACATCTGCCGTCAGTGTACGGACCGCCATAGTGTAAGATGGAAGCAAAGCTGCGGTCACACAGCCGTGGTGTGCACTACAACCCCCAGCACGGCGAATGCTACAGCCCCCAGCACGGCGGACACTGCAACCCCCCAGCAGTGGGGCCGGCTCCTGATGAGGGGGCACGTGTCTGTGAGGGGCCTCTCATTCCCTGCTCCTGATGAGGGGGCACGTGTCTGTGAGGAGCCGCTCATCCCCCGCTCCTGATGAGGGGGCACGTCTGTGAGGGGCCGCTCATTCCCCGCTCCTGATGAGGGGGCAAATGTCTGAGGGGCCTCTCATTCCCCGCTCCTGATGAGGGGGCACATGTCTGTGAGGGGCCTCTCATTCCCCGCTCCTGATGAGGGGGCACATGTCTGTTAGGGGCCTCTCATTCCCCGCTCCTGATTAGGGGGCACTTGTCTGTGAGGGGCCTCTCATTCCCCGCTCCTGATGAGGGGGCACATGTCTGTTAGGGGCCTCTCATTCCCCGCTCCTGATTAGGGGGCACTTGTCTGTGAGGGGCCTCTCATTCCCCGCTCCTGATGAGGGGGCACGTGTCTGTGAGGAGCCGCTCATTCCCCGCTCCTGATGAGGGGGCACGTGTCTGAGGGGCCTCTCATTCCCTGCTCCTGATGAGGGGGCACATGTCTGTGAGGGGCCTCTCACTCCCCGCTCCTGATGAGGGGGCACGTGTCTGAGGGGCCTCTCATTCCCCGCTCCTGATTAGGGGGCACTTGTCTGTGAGGGGCCTCTCATTCCCCGCTCCTGATGAGGGGGCACGTGTCTGTGAGGAGCCGCTCATTCCCCGCTCCTCTTGAGGGGCACGTGTCTGTGAGGGGCCGCTCATTCCCCACTCAAGAGGGGGAACGTGTCTGTGTGAATACCGCGGGAGGGGGTGGAGATCTGGCCCGGCGTCTGTATACTGGAGGATGGGGTGTCCGGGTTCTTACTGCAGACTGTTATTTCTCTGGTAGTTGTTGTCGCTATGGCCCCCGATGATGTTGCGTCTTGTTCAGATGACCACCGCAGTCATATTAGCCTATAAGAATCCTAGCAGTAGAACAGGTTACATGAAGCAGACATGGGGGTGCAATGACTAACTGTGGATACTAAGCATTTGCAAATGAATACCATATAAGAAACCCCAAAAAGAGACTAGAACAGGAAAAAAATAATAGTGGTTTGGATTATGATTTTTGTAATTTTTTGGTTCATGCTTTGGATTTTGTTCTTACACACAATTTTTTTATGTTTCGGGATTCTTTTTTTCTTCAGTTACAGGGCACTGCAATGGGGGCGTCTTGTGCGCCCTCTTATGCAAATTTATTTTTGGGATTATGGGAGCGGGATGTCTTTCAGACTAATCCACATCCTCTGAGTCTGAAAGTAGTCTCATGGTGGAGATATATTGATGACGTGATCATGGTATGGCAGGGGACACAGGAGGATCTTAAACTTTTTATGGGCAATTTGAATTCAAATGAAAAGAACATTAAATTGACCTATAAATATGAAACTAGGAAAATTGATTTTTTGGATGTTTCAATTACTGTGGATGAGGATGGTACAATTCATACTGACTTGTTCCGCAAAGAAACCTCAGTTAATTCCTTGCTACATTCATCTTCACAGCATCCACGTCACTTGATTAGGAATATCCCAACTGGACAATTTTTACGTGCCAGAAGAATATGCTCCAATGATGACCTCTTTGAGAAACAGGCCCAGGATTTGTGTATACGCTTCAGGGATCGCGGTTATGGAAAAAAGACTATCTGTCGATCCTACAAAAAAGCCCATTACAGTCAGAGGAGTGCCCTTTTACAAAAACAAAAAAAGAATAAGGACACTGACCAGGTACGTTGTATCCTGGATTTTAATTCCAGGAGTGAAGACATTGGGAAAGTCATCACCAAATACTGGTCGGTACTCCAAATGGATAAAACCATTGCCAAATTCATTGGACCTAGTCCTTCTATCACGTATAGACGGTCACCCAACCTACGAGATCAATTGGTACATAGCTACCACAGGGGACCTGGGCCTAATTATATCTTTGGCACTAAGGGACCAAAATGGGGTTGTACTAGTTGTGGTAAGTGTGTTGCATGTTGTAACATCCAAACAGCCACTGATTTCCTTGACTCCAAAGGAGACAAAACGTATCAGATTACGCACACTATCACATGTACTACTAGAGCTGTGGTTTACCATGCCACCTGCCCATGTGGTCTCATATATATTGGGATGACCACACGGGAACTTCGTAGGAGAGTACGAGAACACGCTCTTGACATAGAGGGGGCTGCCTCTGAAGTTGATACCAAAAAACTTAAACCTATCCCTAGGCACTTCAAGGACTTCCATGGCTGTGACCCTACGGGATTGCGTGTCAAAGGTATTGATCGGGTATTTATTGGACCAAGAGGGGGCAATTGGAAAAGACTATTGGCCCAGAGGGAGGCCAGGTGGATTTTTAAGCTGGATACGATTGCTCCCAAAGGCCTTAACCCCTTCACCCCAAAGCCTGTTTTCACCTAAGTGACACGGCCAATTTTTACAATTCTGACCACTGTCACTTTATGAGGTCATAACTCTGAAACGCTTCAACGGATCCTGGTGATTCTGAGATTGTTTTCTCGTGACATATTGTACTTTATGATAGTGGTAAAACTTCTTCGATATGACTTGCATTTATTTGTGAAAAAAACAGAAATTTGTCGAAAATTATGAAAATTTAGCAATTTTTAAATTTTTCGTTTTTATGCCCTTAAATTAGAGAGTTATATCACATAATATAGTTAATAAACAACATTTCCCACATGTCTGCTTTACATCAGCACAATTTTGGAAACATAATTTTTTTTTGTTAGGGAGTTATAAGGGTTAAAAGTTGACCAGCGATTTCTCATTTTTGCAACAAAATTTGCAAAACCATTTTTTTTACGGACCACCTCACACTTGAAGTGACTTTGAGGGGTCTATATGACAGAAAATGTCCAAAAGTGACACCATTCTAAAAACTGCACCCCTCAAGGTACTCTAAACCACATTCAAAAAGTTTATTAACCCTTCAGGTGCTTCACAGGAATTTTTGGAATGTTTAAAAAAAATTGAACATTTAACTTTTTTTTCACAAAATTTTTACTTCAGATCCAATTTGTTTTATTTTACCAAGGGTAACAAGAGAAATTGGACCAAAAAAGTTGTTGTACAATTTGTCCTGAGTACGCCGATACCCCACATGTTGGGGTAAACCATTGATTGGGCACATGGCAGAGCTCGGAAGGGAAGGAGCGCCATTTGACTTTTCAATGCAAAATTGGCTGGAATTGAGATCGGAACCCATGTCGTGTTTGGAGAGCCCCTGACGTGCCTAAACAGTGGAAACCCCCACAAGTGACACCATTTTGGAAAGAAGACCCCCTAAGGAACTTATCTAGATGTGTGGTGAGCACTTTGAACCTCCAAGTGCTTCACAGAAGTTTATAATGTAGAGCCGTAAAAAAAAATTAATATTAATTTTCACAAAAAATGATCTTTTTGCCCCAAATTTTTTATTTTCCCAAGGGTAGCAGGATAAATTGGATGCCAAAAGTTGTTGTGCAATTTGTCCTGAGTACGCTGATACTTCATATATGGGGATAAACCACTGTTTGGGCGCATGGCAGAGCTCGGAAGGGAAGGAGCGCCATTTGACTTTTCAATGCAAAATTGGCTGGAATTGAGATCGGAACCCATGTCGTGTTTGGAGAGCCCCTGACGTGCCTAAACAGTGGAAACCCCCACAAGTGACACCATTTTGGAAAGAAGACCCCCTAAGGAACTTATCTAGATGTGTGGTGAGCACTTTGAACCTCCAAGTGCTTCACAGAAGTTTATAATGTAGAGCCGTAAAAAAAATTAATATTAATTTTCACAAAAAATGATCTTTTTGCCCCAAATTTTTTATTTTCCCAAGAGTAGCAGGATAAATTGGATGCCAAAAGTTGTTGTGCAATTTGTCCTGAGTACGCTGATACTTCATATATGGGGATAAACCACTGTTTGGGCGCATGGCAGAGCTCGGAAGGGAAGGAGCGCCATTTGACTTTTCAATGCAAAATTGGCTGGAATTGAGATCGGAACCCATGTCGTGTTTGGAGAGCCCCTGACGTGCCTAAACAGTGGAAACCCCCACAAGTGACACCATTTTGGAAAGAAGACCCCCTAAGGAACTTATTTAGATGTGTGGTGAGCACTTTTAACCCCCAGTTGTTTCACTAAAGTTTAGAATGTAGCGCTGTGAAAATCAAAAAATCATTTTTTCTTTCCACAAAATGATGTTTTAGCCCGCAATTTTTTTTCCCCCAAGGGTAACAGGAGAAATTGGACCACAAAAGTTATTGTCCAATTTGTCCTGAGTACGCTGATACTTCATATATGGGGATAAACCACTGTTTGGGCGCACGGCAGAGCTCGGAAGGGAAGGAGTGCCGTTTGAAATGCAGACTTAGATGGATTGGTCTGCAGGTGTCATGTTGCATTTGCAGAGCCCCTGATGTACCTAAACAGTAGAAACCCCCCACAAGTGACCCCATATTGGAAACTAGACCCCCCACGGAACTTATCTAGATGTGTTGTGAGAACTTTGAACCCCCAAGTGCTTCACTACAGTTTATAACGCAGAGCCGCGAAAATAAAAAATATATTTTTTTCCACGAAAATTATATTTTAGCCCCCATGTTTTTATTTTTCCAAGGATAAGGCTGGTTTCACACTTGCGTTTTTTTTAAAAACGCATGTGTGAAAAAACGCATGTAATCGCGGTAAAACACATGCGTTTTTTTAGACGCATGCGTTTTTATAGAAAAACACAAGAAAACAAGAAAAAACCAAAAAACCCTAACCCTACCCCTAACCCTACCCCTAACCTGAAATACGTGGCACTGAAATACGTGGCACTGAAATACGTTTATATACGTATATACGTATATACGTATATAAGTGCCACGATATTTCAGTGGCCACGTATATAAGTGCCACGTATATAAGTGCCACGTATATAAGTGCCACGTATATAAGTGCCACGTATATAAGTGCCACGTATATAAGTGCCACGTATTTCATGTACATGCCACGATATTTAAGTGCCACGTATTTAAGTGCCACGTATTTAAGTGCCACGTATTTAAGTGCCACGTATTTAAGTGCCACGTATTTAAGTGCCACGTATTTAAGTGCCACGTATTTAAGTGCCACGTATTTAAGTGCCATGTATTTCACGTAAATGCCACGATATTTCAGTGCCACATATTTCACTGAAATACCGTGGCACTTAAATACGTGGCACTGAAATATCGTGGCACTGAAATATCGTGGCACTGAAATATCGTGGCACTGAAATATCGTGGCACTGAAATACGTGGCACTGAAATACGTGGCACTGAAATACGTGGCACTGAAATACGTGGCACTGAAATACGTGGCACTGAAATACGTGGCACTATGACTGTCAGAAAATGTTCATTAAACGGTTAGGGATGAGTTTAGGGGTAGGGTTAGGGTTTGGATCCCTTTATCACCTTGATGGTGGTGGGTGACTTTTCAGTGTGTTCTGTTTTTTTTCTATAAAAACGCATGCGTTTTTAACGCAAACAAACGCGTTGAGATCGGACGCCATGTCGCGTTTGGAGAGCCCCTGATGTGCCTAAACAGTGAAAACTCCCCAATTCTAACTGAAACCCTAACCCCAACCCTAACCCTAGTCCTAACCCTAGCGCTACTTTCACACTAGCGTTTTTTTGCATACGTCGCAATGCGTCGTTTTGGCGAAAAAACGCATCCTGCAAAGTCATCTGCAGGATGCGTTTTTTCCCCATAGACTAACATTAGCGACGTATTGACACACGTCGCAAGCGTCGTGCGACGGTTGCGTCGTGTTGTGGCGGACAGCCGGCAGCAACAAACGTTACATGTAACGTTTTTTTGTGCCGACGGTCCACCATTTCCGACCGCGCATGCGCGGCTGGAACTCCGCCCCCACCTCCCCGCACCTCACAATGGGGCAGCGGATGCGTGGAAAAACAGCATCCGCTGCCCCCGTTGTGCGGCGCTTGCACAGTATGCGTCGGTATGTCGGGCCGACGCAGCGCGACGGCCCCGTACCGACGCTAGTGTGAAAGTAGCCTAACGGGAAAATGGAAATAAATATATTTTTTAAAATTTTATTATTTTTCCTAACTAAGGGGGTGATGAAGGGGGATTTGATTTACTTATATAGCGTTTTTTGGGCGGATTTTTATGATTGGCAGCCGTCACACACTAAAAGACGCTTTTTATTGCAAACAATAGTTTTTGCATCACCACATTTTGAGAGCTATAATTTTTCCATATTTTGGTCCACAGAGTCATGTGAGATCTTGTTTTTTGCGGGACGAGTTGACGTTTTTGCTGGTACCATTTTCGGGTACATGACATTTTTTGATCGCTTTTTATTCCGATTTTTGGGAGGCGGAATGAACAAAAACCAGCAATTCCTGAAATTCTTTTAGGGGGGGCGTTTATACCGTTCCGCGTTTGGTAAAAAGGATAAAGCAGTTTTATTCTTCGGGTCAGTACGATTACAGCGATACCTCATTTATGTAATTTTTTTATGTTTTGGCGCTTTTACACAATAAAAACTATTTTATATAAAAAAATAATTGTTTTTGCATCGCTTTATTCTGAGAGCTATAACTTTTTTATTTTTCTGCTGATGATGCTGTATGGCGGCTTTTTTTTTGCGGGACAAGATGACGTTTTCAGCGGTACCATGGTTATTTATATCCGTCTTTTTGATCGCGTGTTATTCCACTTTTTGTTTGGCGGTATGAGAATAAAGCGTTGTTTTTTGCCTCGTTTTTTTTTTTTTTTTTTTACGGTGTTCACTGAAGGGGTTAACTAGTGATATAGTTTTATAGGTGGGGTTGTTACGGACGCGGCGATACTAAATATGTGTACTTTTATTGTGTGGTGTTTTTTTTATTTAGATAAAGAAATGTATTTATGGGAATATATTTATTTTTTTTTTCTTTATTTAGGAATTTTTTTTTTTTTTTTTTTACACATTTGGAAAAAATTTTTTTTTACTTTTTTACTTTGTCCCAGGAGGGGACATCACAGATCGGTGATCAGACCGTGTGCATAGCACTCGGTCTGATCACCGATGTGACAGGCACGTAACAGAGGCTTGCCGGCGCCTGCTATGAGGATTCTCAGCAGACGCCGGCAAGCAGGGTCATCTTATGACCCGGAAGGAGTCCCGCGGCCATCTTGGATCCGGGGACTCCTTCCAGGTCACCGGAGCAGTGCGACCTCATCGCGTTGCTCCGGTGGGAGAGCGCAGGGAGCCCCCGTCCCTGCGCGATCCCCCTCTATGCCGCTGTCACTATTGACAGCGGCATCAGAGGGGTTAAATGCCCGCGATCGGCGACAGCGCCGATCGTGGGCATTGCTGCGGGGTGTCAGCTGTCATATACAGCTGACACCCGCACCCGATCACCGCGGCGCTCAGCGTGAGACCGCGGTGATCGGGGCGCCGTACTAGTACTGCGGCTGGCACTAATGCAGTGCCGGCAGCGCCGTACTAGTACGGCGCATGTCACGAAGGGGTTAATGACCACAATAGTTTTACTCCTTTTCTTCCGGTCTAGTCCCCTTTAATTGGTGTTTGATTGTGTCATCTTTCTTCCATGAGTCATCTGGCCTTAGACTCTTTTTATACTATGGTTACGGCAACAAATGCGGTGCAGTCTTCTCTTTTTGGTTTTAACTGGTTTTACAGTTTTTAATTTTTGTTTTCATTTGTGTTTGTCTTTTTTCAGGGCTGATGTTCTTTCATGTGGATACATGCTACCATCCGGTTTAGCCACCGTAGGATTTGTGTTGAATCCATCATGCTTGTCGGACTTGCGGTTCTTTTTACATTTGGGTTGTCAGTGTGCTAGTGGTCATGTGTATTTTATTCATTATATAGCTATGTATATTATTATATGTGTTTTTAACTGTATTTTTATACATATGTCACTTTTGTTGCCAGCTATTTATTATATTGTACTTAGATTTTCATGCACTATTCTTAACATTTAGCATTTTTATATGCAATTTTGGCACATATCTTATGTATGTTTTTCAGATTGGTGCCTGTGTATTTATATTATATTCATGTTTATATTATATTTATGTTTATACCTGTTTGTATTTATTAACATGGTTTTCCTTAGGTTTTTGTCTTATTCGGTTTCACTGCGCACTGCCCCTCACTTACACTTTTTCTGTTATATATGTATGTTGTCTCGTTTGGCGCTTATATCTTGCGCTTTTCGGTGGTCTTTATTAGTACATGTGGTATCTGTATGTTATTCAGCCCTATGCTGTTGGTGTTTTCTGCGCAGTCTCGATGTTTTTCTGGTTGCCGTGACGATGATATGCCAGTTCCGGATGTTATCCAGTTGAGGATTGCCAGCTTTCTCGCGCAGACTCTGTGCGTTCCTGGTCGTCTTGACTACAAGACGCTGTTTTCCGGATGTGACGTCTCTGTTCAGTGACGGTAGCTATTACACGGTTTCCGGCTTACCTCCGGCTTATTCTCTTTGAACGGCCACATGCTATGATGGCGTCCTTCATTTACCAACGGCTGCACGTGTTCTGGCGCCACATGTGAGTGCGTGTGTGACTAAATTGAGAGGTAGTTTTGCGCATGTGTACACAGCTGTTATTTTCTTACCCTATGATTGACATCTCCCTATTGGGCCCTGTATATATAAATACCATCTATGGCCAATGCCTCACCATTCCCCAGACGAAGCATTTCGGTGCGAAACGCGCGTCGGGAGTTGGTGGGCATCCAGCAACGCTTCCTTTGGTAACTATACCTTTACTTGCTATTATTGTATCTCCTGCATTATGCTTGTCAATTTATCTTCATGTGATCACTGGCACAATGACTAACTATATGACTATATTATCATTTGGTCCTTGATTGTACTATATTGGGAGCTTTTGTTTGGCTTGCCCACCTTGTTCCTGTGTGTTAGGAGGTTACCTCCATTGTCATATATATTTTGTTTGTGTAACTAATAAAATTGAAGTATATTTATTAGCCTTGTGTGAAGTTGTTAATTTGGTGTTCTTATGATATTTACTTCACGGCCTGAACATGTGGATATGATTAGGTGTTTTGTTGTCACAATATATACTAGGTGTATACCGTGCTCCGTGGAGCCGCTGGAGGGAGCAGAGCCATGGGAGGGCCCACTCCCACAACTCTGCTCCACGGTTCTCAGCGCTCCTCCATTGCAGCGTTGTTGCCTCTACCCCATGCGCTGTATGTGCCACGCGGTACCAAGCAGCTGTTCAGCTTCTACCTACCACAGCCAGCTCTGCCCTCCCACGGCTCTGCTCCATCCCACGGCTCTGCTCCACGGACCGCGGTTCTACCTACCATACCAGGCTCCGTGCCCTGCTGCACCTTTGCGTATAAGGTCGTTCCTTCGCATTCAGCTCATGGTTAGAATTGATCTGATGAAGGTCCCATGCCGGACCGGAAACGTTCAGAACATTTTTTTTTGATGCTTAATAAAAGGAACCTCTGCTTTTTAAGTACCGAGTGCCAAGTTTGTTCCATTTTATATTGACGGGTTGGATACCTGACTTGGGCACCAACAGCACCACAATCCTTGAGTGCCGCGTCCCTCTAAACTATTGTCCAGACAATACAGCATAACAATAATCACATAAATCACCAGATACAGGAGGAGTGAGGGCCCCACTGGTCACCAGATACAATCTATGAGAAGACAGGGACACAGAGGGCGATGGTGACATCTGCCGTCAGTGTACGGACCGCCATAGTGTAAGATGGAAGCAAAGCTGCGGTCACACAGCCGTGGTGTGCACTACAACCCCCAGCACGGCGAATGCTACAGCCCCCAGCACGGCGGACACTGCAACCCCCCAGCAGTGGGGCCGGCTCCTGATGAGGGGGCACGTGTCTGTGAGGGGCCTCTCATTCCCTGCTCCTGATGAGGGGGCACGTGTCTGTGAGGAGCCGCTCATCCCCCGCTCCTGATGAGGGGGCACGTCTGTGAGGGGCCGCTCATTCCCCGCTCCTGATGAGGGGGCAAATGTCTGAGGGGCCTCTCATTCCCCGCTCCTGATGAGGGGGCACATGTCTGTGAGGGGCCTCTCATTCCCCGCTCCTGATGAGGGGGCACATGTCTGTGAGGGGCCTCTCATTCCCCGCTCCTGATGAGGGGGCACGTGTCTGAGGGGCCTCTCATTCCCCGCTCCTGATTAGGGGGCACGTGTCTGTGAGGGGCCTCTCATTCCCCGCTCCTGATGAGGGGGCACGTGTCTGTGAGGAGCCGCTCATTCCCCGCTCCTCTTGAGGGGCACGTGTCTGTGAGGGGCCGCTCATTCCCCACTCAAGAGGGGGAACGTGTCTGTGTGAATACCGCGGGAGGGGGTGGAGATCTGGCCCGGCGTCTGTATACTGGAGGATGGGGTGTCCGGGTTCTTACTGCAGACTGTTATTTCTCTGGTAGTTGTTGTCGCTATGGCCCCCGATGATGTTGCGTCTTGTTCAGATGACCACCGCAGTCATATTAGCCTATAAGAATCCTAGCAGTAGAACAGGTTACATGAAGCAGACATGGGGGTGCAATGACTAACTGTGGATACTAAGCATTTGCAAATGAATACCATATAAGAAACCCCAAAAAGAGACTAGAACAGGAAAAAAAAGGGGCCTGGGACTTGAGCAGGGGCAGCTGGGGCCAGGACTTACGTAGGGGGCGGCTGGGGTTGGGACTTGCGCAGGGGTGGTTGGGACTTGTGCAGGGGAGGCTAGGGTTGGGACTTGCGCAGGTGCGGCTGGGGTTGGGACTTGCGCAGGTGCGACTGGGACTTGCGCAGGTGCGGCTGGGGTTGGGACTTGCGCAGGTGCAGCTGGGACTTGCGCAGGTGCGGCTGGGACTTGCGCAGGTGCGGCTGGGACTTGCGCAGGTGCGGCTGGGACTTGCGCAGGTGCGGCTGGGACTTGCGCAGGTGCGGCTGGGACTTGCGCAGGTGCGGCTGGGACTTGCGCAGGTGCGGCTGGGACTTGCGCAGGTGCGGCTGGGACTTGCGCAGGTGCGGCTGGGACTTGCGCAGGTGCGGCTGGGACTTGCGCAGGTGCAGCTGGGACTTGCGCAGGTGCGGCTGGGACTTGCGCAGGTGCGGCTGGGGCTGGGACTTGCGCAGGTGCGGCTGGGGTTGGGACTTGCGCAGGTGCGGCTGGGGTTGGGACTTGCGCAGGTGCGGCTGGGGTTGGGACTTGCGCAGGTGCGGCTGGGGTTGGGACTTGCGCAGGTGCGGCTGGGGTTGGGACTTGCGCAGGTGCGGCTGGGGTTGGGACTTGCGCAGGTGCGGCTGAGGTTGGGACTTGCGCAGGTGCGGCTGGGGTTGGGACTTGCGCAGGTGCGGCTGGGGTTGGGACTTGCGCAGGTGCGGCTGGGGTTGGGACTTGCGCAGGTGCGGCTGGGGTTGGGACTTGCGCAGGTGCGGCTGGGGTTGGGACTTGCGCAGGGGTGGCTGGGGTTGGGACTTGCGCAGAGGTGGCTGGGGCCGGGACTTGCGCAGGGGAGGCTGGGGCCGGGACTTGCGCAGGGGCGGCCGGGACTTGCGCAGGGGCGGCTGGGGCCGGGACTCGCGCAGGGGAGGCTGGGGTTGGGACTCGCGCAGGGGCGGCTGGGGCCGGGACTCGCGCAGGGGCGGTTGGGGCCGGGACTCGCGCAGGGGCGGCTGGGGCCGGGACTCGCGCAGGGGCGGCTGGGGCCGGGACTCGCGCAGGGGCGGCTGGGGCCGGGACTCGCGCAGGGGCGGTTGGGGCCGGGACTCGCGCAGGGGGCGGCTGGGGCCGGGACTCGCGCAGGGGGCGGCTGGGGCCGGGACTCGCGCAGGGGGCGGCTGGGGCCGGGACTCGCGCAGGGGGCGGCTGGGGCCGGGACTCGCGCAGGGGGCGGCTGGGGCCGGGACTCGCGCAGGGGTGGCTGGGACAGGCAGCTCACAGTTGTGCTTGCGGTGCAGCATCAGCTATAATGGGCGTGTAGGGGCACATTACATATTTTTGTGCAGACTGGATGCATGGTATTACAATGTGGTGACATAAGATGGCGCTCTCTCTTTAGAGATGTATTTGCACATAATATGGTAATGCACACAACACATGCACATCAGTCTCCCTGTGCCGCTGCAGCCTAGTAGTAGATGCAACGCTCCACCTCTGGGGGCCAGAAATAATTTGTCCTAATTCACATTGTCCTCGGCGAAGTTGTACCCTCCCCATGTGTTATACACAGGGCGTCACGCTGCGTGTGTCCGGGCAGTGCAGAAGACTCTTCCATCATTCTGGGGGTCCCAGGTCTCCACAAGTGTTCAGAAAGCCTCAGTATTCATGTGGCCTTTGCTTTTTTTGCGCTTGGCTTTGGCAGATGAGGATGGGACCTCCAGGGACTCGAGTCTAAATGGTCGGGGGAGGGGAACGTCCAGGCATTGAACCGGGGACACGGCGTTGAGACTGGCAGACATGATGGAAGGCGGCGTGGTGAGCGGAGAGCTGTACGCCTGGACGCTGCTGTGCAGAGCTGCAGGGGACAAAGAAATGCCAGAAATGTGAAATACAGCCATGGTGGGTGCGCCAGACACACTGAGGGGCTGTGGGTGACTATACCGGTGACGCCGGGCCCCTCAGCTGCACGGGAGCCACTCTTCCTTCTAAGCGCATCATTAGTCAAGTCCAATAAAACAGCCACAAGTTTCACTAAAACCCCGCGGATTTCTGCGCTTTCTGGAAAGTAACGTCCGAGAAATCTCCGGCTGTTCTGGTCATCGTGGAGTAAAACCAGTCTGACATAACTCTGACAAAGTGCAGAGTGCTCCGTCATCACCCTGCTCTGAAAGTGCAGATCAGGGTGTAAAGTCATCTGCTTGGTGGTCCGCTGTTCAACCACGCCGACAACTGACAAGGCTGGGACCAGAAATATCATTGAATATCATTGTTTCAGAACCTATGGGGAGTGCAATGCTCTCTAATGGATGTGTGTGGTCACAAGCCCCCAGTAAGCAGCCATGCTCCGGTGGGATCACTCAGATACAAAATCTCAGATACTATAATCATACAGTAGTCCTGCGGAGACCACCCAAAACTACTTGGGATAATACCCTGTGAAGCCTCCCAATGACATAAGATACAGAAACTGAAGCATATTACTCCCAGAAAATATACTAAAAGGGTGTACTTTATTTACAATAGAAATACTGTATATTATAAAGTACAGGCAATTGCAATTCAAACATAAGTATCACAGAGCTATCTGAATGTGCTGCCCCAATGGACAGTGATGTGGGTGAGAGCAGATCATCGGAACACTGCTTTCCTTACATAGGTTTTCACTATGTGCTCATTGACTGTTTTGAAATTGGGGAGATGCGTCTTATACCTACGTAATAGCAGTGGAGTCTCGCCGCCTTATACTGATGCGTCTTATACCTATGTAATAGCAGGGGAGTCTCGCCGCCTTATACCTATGTAATAGCAGGGGAGTCTGGTCTTATACTTATGTAATAGCAGGGGAGTCTGGTCTTATACCTATGTAATAGCAGGGGAGTCTGGTCTTATACCTATGTAATAGCAGGGGAGTCTGGTCTTATACCTATGTAATAGCAGGGGAGTCTGGTTTTATACCTATGTAATAGCAGGGGAGTCTGGTCTTCTACCTATGTAATAGCAGGGGAGTCTGGCCGCCTTCATACTGATTTATGCAGCGGCACTTTGTTATCTGGTAATAGGAAGTTATATTGACCCTTTTGGTGCCTCTTTGCCCAAACCTTGTTCCTATAGTGACACCTTCCATTGGGGCACCTGTACCGCACATTCAGATAGCTCTGTGATATTTGGTTGAATTGCAATTGCCTGTACTTTATAATATATTTCTATTGTAAATAAAGTACACCCTTCTTAGTACATTTTCTGAGTGATATGCTTCAGTTTCTGTATCATATGTCAGGTGGGATCACTGCCTACACTACAACAGGCCCTATGGCTGCCATACTGCAGGAGCTGTACGACTGTCACAGCGTCTGCTCCGATGTGCTGCCCCGCTGTGACCCCCCTGTGCTATCACCGATGTGCTGCCCCCGCTGTGACCCCCATATGTTATCACCGATGTGCTGCCCCCGCTGTGACCCCCCCGTGCTATCACCGATGTGCTGCCCCCGCTGTGACTCCCCCGTGCTATCACCGATGTGCTGCCCCTGCTGTGACTCCCCCGTGCTATCACCGATGTGCTGCCCCCGCTGTGACCCCCCCTGTGCTATCACCGATGTGCTGCCCCGCTGTGACCCCCATATGTTATCACCGATGTGCTGCCCCTGCTGTGACTCCCCCGTGCTATCACCGATGTGCTGCCCCTGCTGTGACTCCCCCGTGCTATCACCGATGTGCTGCCCCCGCTGTGACTCCCCCTGTGCTATCACCGATGTGCTGCCCCCGCTGTGACTCCCCCTGTGCTATCACCGATGTGACTCCCCCGTGCTATCACCGATGTGCTGCCCCCGCTGTGATACCCCCCGTGCTATCACCGATGTGCTGCCCCCGCTGTGACCGCTCCCCCCCCCGTGCTATCACCGATGTGCTGCCCCCGCGTGCTATCACCGATGTGCTGCCCCCGATGTGACCCCCCGTGCTATCACCGATGTCCTGTGTTGGGGGCAGACCACCGCAGATATGAGCGCTCACCCAGGCTCTTCATCGGATCGCTACTGAGGATTTCGCTGGCTCGCTTAGACCTGAAGTAGTTGCTGGCGAGGTTTTCGCTGTCGCTCTTGCAGAGCATGGCCTTGTACCGGTCTTCCCCCTGATGAGAGAATTATATTTGGGCTTTAGTGAGGCTGCAGTAGATATCGGCGATGTGTGCAGTGGCGATGTTTTCTGTTCTAGCTCATTCGAACCACTGAAAACTGTCCATATAGCATTGCTGCATGCCGGACCCTGCACAGCAGACAGGGGGCCCTATATTCTGAGTGTGCTGCCGCCAATCATGATTCTCGCACACTGGCATGATGGCTGCCATTCACATATGTGGCTGTCAGGTCGGGTGTACCGTCACGTGCCCGCCATTCACATATGTGGCTGTCAGGTCGGGTGTACCGTCACGTGGTCGCCATTCACATATGTGGCTGTCATGTGAGGTGTACTGTCACGTAGCCACCATTCACATATGCGGCTGTCAGGTCGGGTGTACCGTCACGTCGCCGCCATTCACATATGTGGCTGTCAGGTGAGGTGTACTGTTACGTAGCCGCCATTCACATATGTGGCTGTCAGGTTGGGTGTACCGTCACCTGGCCGCCATTCACATATGCGGCTGTCAGGTCCGGTGTACTGTCACGTGGCCGCCATTCACATATGCGGCTGTCAGGTCCGGTGTACCGTCACGTGGCCGCCGTTCACATATGCGGCTGTCAGGTCCGGTGTACCGTCACGTGGCCGCCATTTACATATGCGGCTGTCAGGTCCGGTGTACCGTCACGTGGCCCCCATTCACATATGTGGCTGTCAGTGATGTAAGGAACGCAGGAGTCTGCCGCTGTGCCGTCCTCGTGCCCTAACAGTACATGAACCGAACTCGGCCCGGTGACGACCCATCTAACCATGGATGTGAGGAGTCTTCTGCTGCATTGGGGGCTCACGCTGCTGTCCCCCCCACCACCACCACCACTAACGTGTATCCCACGCTCCCTCTCCCCGGGAGTCTGCACCTCATCACCCCGTGTGACCACACTACGTACACTCGTCAGACCACCTACCAGATGGTGCTCGCCGTTCTCACGTGATGACGTCCACTTGGGTTTGGCTGATGGAAGGCCGGGGGCTGTACAAGGATCAGGAATAAGACATTAGTGTGACATTACATCCGGCGCCCGTTCAGTTACCAGAAAAGATGGTAAGCTCCTTGGGGCAGAAGGGGCTGTTGTACTGTCTGCCGTGTAGGATGACTATGAGTAGTATTCCACTCAGTGACCCCATCTGGCTGCGGCTCGATGGAACAAGATCCCCTGTTCCAGCAGTCTTCAGGGGTCATTGTGGATCTGGTGTGGACCATCCCCAGTATAGGACAGCTCCCGCTAAGTGACGAGACGGCCAGAATCTCCTCCACACGTGAACGGACCTGCAGTCACCGATCACAATGCAGAGCGTGAGATCTGCTCCAAAAGACGCCCCAAACCTGGCAAGTAACACATGTGGACGTTGTTGGGGGCTGCCGTTGTGAGACCTGGTCCTTTACCTGGACCCATGTGATAGTCGGTCACCACTGCCCACGCGCCTTCCCCAGTGAGGTCTGCCTGTCCCAGGAGGGAGCAGACGCGTCTGTATTCTGCACTCTGTAGGGACCAGCGTTGGTCACCACTGCCCACGCGCTTTCCCCAGTGGCGTCTGCCTGTACCAGGAGGGAGCAGACACGTCTGTATTCTGCACTATTCAGGGACCAGCGTCGGTCACCACTGCCCACGCACCTTCCCCAGTGGTGTCTGCCTGTACCAGGAGGGAGCAGACACGTCTGTATTCTGCACTCTGCAGGGACCAGCGTCGGTCACCACTGCCCACGCTCCTTCCCCAGTGGCGTCTATCTGTACCAGGAGGGAGCAGACACGTCTGTATTCTGCACTCTGCAGGGACCAGCGTCGTCTTTATTCTACAGGGACCAGCGTCGGTCACCACTGCCCACGCGCCTTCCCCAGTGGCGTCTACCTGTACCAGGAGGGAGCGGACACGTCTGTATTCTGCAGGGACCAGCGTCGGTCACCACTGCCCTCGCTCCTTCCCCAGTGGCGTCTACCTGTACCAGGAGGGAGCAGACACGTCTGTATTCTGCAGGGACCAGCGTCGGTCACCACTGCCCACGCGCCTCTCCCAGTGGCGTCTGCCTGTACCAGGAGGGAGCATACGCGTCTGTATTCTGCACTCTGCAGGGACCAGCGTCGCTCACCACTGCCCACGCGCCTTCCCCAGTGGCGTCTGCCTGTACCAGGAGGCAGCATACAAGTCTGTATTCTGCACTCTGCAGGGACCAGCGTCGCTCACCACTGCCCACGCGCCTTCCCCAGTGGCGTCTGCCTGTCTCAGGAGGGGGCAGACACCTCTGTATTCTGCAGGGACCAGCGTCGGTCACCACTGCCCACGCGCCATCCCCAGTGGCGTCTGCCTGTCTCAGGAGGGAGCAGACACGTCTGTATTCTGCAGGGACCAGCGTCGGTCACCACTGCCCACGCGCCTTCCCCAGTGGCGTCTACCTGTAACAGGAGAGAGCAGACGCGTCTGTATTCTGCACTCTGCAGGGACCAGCGTCGCTCACCACTGCCCTCGCGCCTTCCCCAGTGGTGTCTGCCTGTCTCAGGAGGCAGCATACGAGTCTGCCTTCTGCAGGGACCAGTGTCGGTCACCACTGCCCACGCGCCTTCCCCAGTGGCGTCTGCCTGTCTCAGGAGGGAGCAGACACGTCTGTATTCTGCAGGGACCAGCGTCGGTCACCACTGCCCACGCGCCTTCCCCAGTGGCGTCTACCTGTAACAGGAGGGAGCAGACACGTCTGTATTCTGCAGGGACCAGCGTCGCTCACCACTGCCCTCGCGCCTTCCCCAGTGGTGTCTGCCTGTCTCAGGAGGGAGCAGACAAGTCTGCCTTCTGCAGGGACCAGCGTCAGTCACCACTGCCCACGCGCCTTCCCCAGTGGCGTCTCAGGAGGGGGCAGACGCGTCTGTATTCTGCACTCTGCAGGGACCAGCGTCGGTCACCACTGCCGACGCTCCTTCCCCAGTGGCGTCTACCTGTACCAGGAGGGAGCAGACACGTCTGTATTCTGCAGGGACCAGCGTCGGTCACCACTGCCCTCGCGCCTTCCCCAGTGGCGTCTGCCTGTCTCAGGAGGCAGCGTACGAGTCTGTATTCTGCACTCTGCAGGGACCAGCGTAGCTCACAACTGCCCTCACGCCTTCCCCAGTGGTGTCTGCCTGTCTCAGGAGTCAGCATACGAGTCTGTCTTCTGCAGGGACCAGCGTCAGTCACCACTGCCCACGCGCCTTCCCCAGTGGTGTCTACCTGTACCAGGAGGGAGCAGACGTCTGTATTCTGCACTCTGCAGGGACCAGCGTCGGTCACCACTGCCCACGCGCCTTCCCCAGTGGCGTCTGCCGGTCTCAGTAGGGGGCAGACGCATCTGTATTCTGCACTCTGCAGGGACCAGCGTCGGTCACCACTGCCCACGTGCCTTCCCCAGTGGCGTCTACCTGTACCAGGCGGGAGCAGACACGTCTGTATTCTGCAGGGACCAGTGTCTGTCACCACTGCCCTCACGCCCTCCCCAGTGGCGTCTACCTGTACCAGGAGGGAGCAGACACGTCTGTATTCTGCAGGGACCAGCGTCGGTCACCACTGCCCACACGCCTTCCCCAGTGGCGTCTGCCTGTACCAGGAGGGAGCATACGCGTCTGTATTCTGCACTCTGCAGGGACCAGCGTCTGTCACCACTTCCCACGCGCCTTCCCCTGTGGCGTCTGCCTGCCACAGGAGGGGGCAGACGCGTCTGTATTCTGCAGGTACCAGCACCGGTCACCACTGCCCACGCGCCTTCCCCAGTGGCGTCTACCTGTACCAGGAGGGAGCAGACACGTCTGTATTCTGCAGGGACCAGCGTCGGTCACCACTGCCCACACGCCTTCCCCAGTGGCGTCTGCCTGTACCAGGAGGGAGCATACGCGTCTGTATTCTGCACTCCGCAGGGACCAGCGTCTGTCACCACTTCCCACGCGCCTTCCCCTGTGGCGTCTGCCTGCCACAGGAGGGGGCAGACGCGTCTGTATTCTGCAGGTACCAGCATCGGTCACCACTGCCCACGCGCCTTCCCCAGTGGCGTCTACCTGTACCAGGAGGGAGCAGACACGTCTGTATTCTGCAGGGACCAGCGTCGGTCACCACTGCCCTCGCGCCTTCCCCAGTGGCGTCTGCCTGTCTCAGGAGGCAGCATACGAGTCTGTATTCTGCACTCTGCAGGGACCAGCGTCGCTCACCACTGCCCTCGCGCCTTCCCCCAGTAGTGTCTGCCTGTCTCAGGAGGCAGAATCCGAGTCTGTATTCTGCAGGGACCAACGTCAGTCACCACTGCCCACGCGCCTTCCCCAGTGGCGTCTACCTGTGCCAGGAGGGAGCAGACACGTCTGTATTCTGCACACTGCAGGGACCAGCGTCGGTCACCACTGCCCACGCGCCTTCCCCTGTGGCGTCTACCTGTACCAGGAGGGAGCAGACACGTCTGTATTCTGCAGGGACCAGCGTCGGTCACCATTGCCCTCGCGCCTTCCCCATTGGCGTCTACTTGTACCAGGAGGGAGCAGACCTGTCTGTATTCTGCAGGGACCAGCGTCGGTCACCACTGCCCATGTGCCTCTCCCAGTGGCGTGTGCCTGTACCAGGAGGGAGCATACGCGTCTGTTTTCTGCACTCTACAGGGACCAGCGTCGGTCACCACTGAGCACGCGCCTTCCCCAGTGGCGTCTGCCTGTCTCAGGAGGGGGCAGACGCGTCTGTATTCTGCACTCTGCAGGGACCAGCGTCGGTCACCACTGCCCACGCGCCTTCCCCAGTGGCGTCTACCTGTACCAGGAGGGAGCAGACACGTCTGTATTCTGCAGGGACCAGCGTCGGTCACCACTGCCCTCGCGCCTTCCCCAGTGGCGTCTGCCTGTCTCAGGAGGCAGCGTACGAGTCTGTATTCTGCACTCTGCAGGGACCAGCGTAGCTCACCACTGCCCTCACGCCTTCCCCAGTGGTGTCTGCCTGTCTCAGGAGTCAGCATACGAGTCTGTCTTCTGCAGGGACCAGCGTCAGTCACCACTGCCCACGCGCCTTCCCCAGTGGCGTCTGCCTGTCTCAGGAGGGGGCAGACGCGTCTGTATTCTGCACTCTGCAGGGACCAGCGTCGGTCACCACTGCCCACGCGCCTTCCCCAGTGGCGTCTGCCGGTCTCAGTAGGGGGCAGACGCATCTGTATTCTGCACTCTGCAGGGACCAGCGTCGGTCACCACTGCCCACGCGCCTTCCCCAGTGGCGTCTACCTGTACCAGGAGGGAGCAGACACGTCTGTATTCTGCAGGGACCAGTGACGGTCACCACTGCCCTCACGCCCTCCCCAGTGGCGTCTACCTGTACCAGGAGGGAGCAGACACGTCTGTATTCTGCAGGGACCAGCGTCGGTCACCACTGCCCACACGCCTTCCCCAGTGGCGTCTGCCTGTACCAGGAGGGAGCATACGCGTCTGTATTCTGCACTCTGCAGGGACCAGCGTCTGTCACCACTTCCCACGCGCCTTCCCCTGTGGCGTCTACCTGTACCAGGAGGGAGCAGACACGTCTGTATTCTGCAGGGACCAGCGTCGGTCACCATTGCCCTCGCGCCTTCCCCAGTGGCGTCTACTTGTACCAGGAGGGAGCAGACCTGTCTGTATTCTGCAGGGACCAGCGTCGGTCACCACTGCCCATGTGCCTCTCCCAGTGGCGTGTGCCTGTACCAGGAGGGAGCATACGCGTCTGTTTTCTGCACTCTACAGGGACCAGCGTCGGTCACCACTGAGCACGCGCCTTCCCCAGTGGCGTCTGCCTGTCTCAGGAGGGGGCAGACGCGTCTGTATTCTGCACTCTGCAGGGACCAGCGTCGGTCACCACTGCCCACGCGCCTTCCCCAGTGGCGTCTACCTGTACCAGGAGGGAGCAGACACGTCTGTATTCTGCAGGGACCAGCGTCGGTCACCACTGCCCTCGCGCCTTCCCCAGTGGCGTCTGCCTGTCTCAGGAGGCAGCGTACGAGTCTGTATTCTGCACTCTGCAGGGACCAGCGTAGCTCACCACTGCCCTCACGCCTTCCCCAGTGGTGTCTGCCTGTCTCAGGAGTCAGCATACGAGTCTGTCTTCTGCAGGGACCAGCGTCAGTCACCACTGCCCACGCGCCTTCCCCAGTGGCGTCTGCCTGTCTCAGGAGGGGGCAGACGCGTCTGTATTCTGCACTCTGCAGGGACCAGCGTCGGTCACCACTGCCCACGCGCCTTCCCCAGTGGCGTCTGCCGGTCTCAGTAGGGGGCAGACGCATCTGTATTCTGCACTCTGCAGGGACCAGCGTCGGTCACCACTGCCCACGCGCCTTCCCCAGTGGCGTCTACCTGTACCAGGAGGGAGCAGACACGTCTGTATTCTGCAGGGACCAGTGACGGTCACCACTGCCCTCACGCCCTCCCCAGTGGCGTCTACCTGTACCAGGAGGGAGCAGACACGTCTGTATTCTGCAGGGACCAGCGTCGGTCACCACTGCCCACACGCCTTCCCCAGTGGCGTCTGCCTGTACCAGGAGGGAGCATACGCGTCTGTATTCTGCACTCTGCAGGGACCAGCGTCTGTCACCACTTCCCACGCACCTTCCCCTGTGGCGTCTGCCTGCCACAGGAGGGGGCAGACGCGTCTGTATTCTGCAGGTACCAGCATCGGTCACCACTGCCCACGCGCCTTCCCCAGTGGCATCTACCTGTACCAGGAGGGAGCAGACACGTCTGTATTCTGCAGGGACCAGTGTCGGTCACCACTGCCCTCGCGCCTTCCCCAGTGGCGTCTGCCTGTCTCAGGAGGCAGCATACGAGTCTGTATTCTGCACTCTGCAGGGACCAGCGTCGCTCACCACTGCCCTCGCGCCTTCCCCCAGTAGTGTCTGCCTGTCTCAGGAGGCAGAATACGAGTCTGTATTCTGCAGGGACCAACGTCAGTCACCACTGCCCACGCGCCTTCCCCAGTGGCGTCTACCTGTGCCAGGAGGGAGCAGACACGTCTGTATTCTGCACACTGCAGGGACCAGCGTCGGTCACCACTGCCCACGCGCCTTCCCCCGTGGCGTCTACCTGTACCAGGAGGGAGCAGACACGTCTGTATTCTGCAGGGACCAGCGTCGGTCACCATTGCCCTCGCGCCTTCCCCAGTGGCGTCTACTTGTACCAGGAGGGAGCAGACCTGTCTGTATTCTGCAGGGACCAGCGTCGGTCACCACTGCCCATGCGCCTCTCCCAGTGGCGTGTGCCTGTACCAGGAGGGAGCATACGCGTCTGTTTTCTGCACTCTACAGGGACCAGCGCCGGTCACCACTGAGCACGCGCCTTCCCCAGTGGCGTCTGCCTGTCCCAGGAGGGGGCAGACGCGTCTGTATTCTGCACTCTGCAGGGACCAGCGTCGGTCACCACTGCCCACGCGCCTTCCCCAGTGGCGTCTACCTGTACCAGGAGGGAGCAGACACGTCTGTATTCTGCAGGGACCAGCGTCGGTCACCACTGCCCTCGCGCCTTCCCCAGTGGCGTCTGCCTGTCTCAGGAGGCAGCGTACGAGTCTGTATTCTGCACTCTGCAGGGACCAGCGTAGCTCACCACTGCCCTCACGCCTTCCCCAGTGGTGTCTGCCTGTCTCAGGAGTCAGCATACGAGTCTGTCTTCTGCAGGGACCAGCGTCAGCCACCACTGCCCACGCGCCTTCCCCAGTGGCGTCGGCCTGTCTCAGGAGGGGGCAGACGCGTCTGTATTCTGCACTCTGCAGGGACCAGTGTCAGTCACCACTGCCCACCCGCCTTCCCCAGTGGTGTCTACCTGTACCAGGAGGGAGCAGACGTCTGTATTCTGCACTCTGCAGGGACCAGCGTCGGTCACCACTGCCCACGCGCCTTCCCCAGTGGCGTCTGCCGGTCTCAGTAGGGGGCAGACGCATCTGTATTCTGCAATCTGCAGGGACCAGCGTCGGTCACCACTGCCCACGCGCCTTCCCCAGTGGTGTCTACCTGTACCAGGAGGGAGCAGACACGTCTGTATTCTGCAGGGACCAGTGTTGGTCACCACTGCCCTCACGCCCTCCCCAGTGGCGTCTACCTGTACCAGGAGGGAGCAGACACGTCTGTATTCTGCAGGGACCAGCGTCGGTCACCACTGCCCACACGCCTTCCCCAGTGGCGTCTGCCTTTACGAGGAGGGAGCATACGCGTCTGTATTCTGCACTCTGCAGGGACCAGCGTCTGTCACCACTTCCCACGCGCCTTCCCCTGTGGCGTCTGCCTGCCACAGGAGGGGGCAGACGCGTCTGTATTCTGCAGGGACCCGCATCGGTCACCACTGCCCACGCGCCTTCCCCAGTGGCGTCTACCTGTATCAGGAGGGGGCAGACACGTCTGTATTCTGCACTCTGCAGGGACCTGGGATGAGAGGTGGTTACCTGAGGGGAGGCTGGTTTTCTGGACGGTGATTTCGGGGATCCTCCAGCTGCCGCTGTCCTCGTCCCACGAAGCCTCCCTCCTGATCTTGTCCAGGTTGCTGTAATTACAGTCTCTCCGGATTAGCGGCTGGATCTGTTCCAGCATCTGCTGGAAGAGAAGCAGGTCCCTTTCCTGCCGTCTGATCGTCACCAGGTAATCGTCTCTGTCTCTCTCAAACTCTGAGTGCAGGTCTTCAATTTCGATGTCTGCCGCCTTGAGCTGTGGCGCAGAAACGAGGAGAGGCGAGTGGAAGTTTAGGGGACGTGGCTCGTCTGCAGCACACGTTCCCTGGACACCGGCAGCCATGGGATATGTGGACGGCTTACCTTCTTCTGGATCTTCTCTAGATGTTTGCTCTTGGCCTGCAGCTCCTCCTGAATGGACTCGTAGACGTTCAGCAGCATTCGGTCGCCGCCGTCCTCGTCTACGTTTTGCAGCGCCTCAATCAGTTCCTTTTTGCGCTCGTCCGCATACTTCTTCCTGCGCTTCTGTTTTTCCTTCAGGTCCTTGTTTTTGGCCTGTTCGCCTCCGACCACCTGCTGCTCCAGCATCTGCAACCTAAAAATCACAGCCTCGCTCACAATTAGGATAAAAGTGCCTGCCGCTTCCAAACATCTTTGACATGTCATCATGTGTTAGGGCTGGCGGAACGCACCGATTAAATATAGAGATGTTATTTGGTGCGTTCGCAGCCCGGGGTCCACCGTGCAGGAAAATAACCTGCTGCTGGCAAACGGCGGCACTATATCGCGGTAGAAGCGATCTCTGTTGCTTCACAGAGTCGCTATAAAGAAAGGACTGTGTCCTGTTAAACTCCACAGGAATACACAGTAACTGCTGAGCAGATAGCAGCTTGTGGTCACGCAGTCAAGGAGGCAAACATACAATCTCCTCACCAGAGGAGCCGGTATTCTAGGTGGCTTATTTCAGCCGGGGCCCTGAAACCATACACACAATCTCCTCACCGGAGGTGCCGGTATTCTAAGTGGCTTATTTCAGCCGGGTCCCTGAATCCACACAAGCGTGACCACATTGGCGCAAAACTCATAACATGCATTGATACTAGCGCATGGCCATGCGGCCATGCAAACTTTATATAGCTGCAGCAAGTACAAGACCTTCCTAGAAGGACCAATGAGAGGCTGCCACAGAGCCTGAGCACCTTCAGGACCTTCCTGGAGAACCAATGGGCTTTGCTGCAGTATCCAAGCATGCGACCCTCGATCTCCAATGAGAGATCTTACCCTGGGCTCAGAAGGAGAAAAGCAGGACTTAGTCCCAAAAGCGTCTGCTCACCGCTGGCTTCAATGGCAGAAGCTGGAAAAGCAGCAGTAACCCTTTGCACAGAGTCAGACTGAGCGAGACACTGGGACCGACGTCTCCGCTGAGCAGGCTCCACTGCGGCAGGAGAAGAATGAGAGACCGCAGCGGAGATGGCCCGAGATTCCCCCTGTGCAGAGGCGGGAACTCGACCCCTAACATTACCCCCCCCCCCCCTCCTAGGGGCCCCCCCCTCCTTGGACCTCGCTACGCTCAAAGGCAGCAATGAGCTGCAGAGCCTGAATGTGCTCAGCAGGCTCCCAGGACCTGTCCTCAGGACCATAACCCTTCCAGTCCACCAAATAAATTTTTTTGCCACGTACCACCTTGCACCCTAAAATAGCGTTCACCTCGTAATCGTCCGTAGACGAACCCGATATCCCGGCAGATGACTAGGAAAACCGAGACATGTATACGGGTTTCAAGAGGGACACATGAAAGGTGTCGGTGATACCCAGGCGTGGTGGAAGGGCTAAACGGTAGACCACAGGGTTAACCTGTTCGAGGACCTTGAAAGGGCCCAAGTAGCGAGGTGCAAACTTAGTGGACTCAACTCGCAGCATGATGTTACGGGTGGAGAGCCACACCAAGTCGTCAGGAGCAAAGGTAGGAGCGGGGCGCCGATGTGCATCGGCGGAGGACCTCATTCTCTCCTTGGAGGCCTGAATGGCATCCTGAGTGTGGTCCCAAATATCTCGTGCCTCCACAGCCCAGTCTGCGACCCTGGAGTCAGCGGAAGACACGGGCATAGGTACAGGTACCCGCGGATGCTGACCGTAGTTAAGGAGGAATGGGGTTTGTCCAGTGGAGTCGGCTACGGCATTGTTCAGCGCAAACTCCGCCCACGGTAGCAGGGAAGCCCAGTCATCCTTCCTGGCTGAGACAAAATGTCGCAGATATGTGACCAAGGTCTGGTTGGCCCTCTCTACCAACCCATTCGTCTCAGGATGATATGCGGAAGAGAGATTCAACTCAATGCTGAGAAGACGACAAAGCTCTCTCCAGAACCGAGACGCAAACTGGGGACCCCGGTCACTGACAATTTTGTCCGGCATACCGTGTAGGCGGAAGATGTGTTTTATGAACAACGCTGCCAAGGCCCGTGCAGAAGGTAGCCGTGGAAGCGGCACCAAATGCACCATTTTAGAAAAATGATCGGTGATAACCCAAATGATGGTACAGCCACGAGACTTGGGCAAACCCACCACAAAGTCGATCCCGACCATCTCCCAGGGCCTGTCTGCCACTGGCAAGGGATAGAGTAACCCAGCTGGCCGTTGTCGAGGAGACTTATTTTTGGCGCAGGAGACAAACGCCCGAATATAATCTCCGATGTCACGGACCATATGTGGCCACCAGCACGTCCTCGCCAGCAGCTCAGATGTCCTCTTTGTCCCAAAGTGTCCACCCACCCTGGACAAATGAGTCCAAGAGAGAACCTCCAGTTGCAAATTAATGGGTACAAAAGTCTTGCCCGGAGGCACAGACTCTAGCGAAACCGGAGCTACGGTTTTCAAGCTCTCAGAAGGGACAATAAGCCGAGGCTCCCCTTCCTCCTCCTCAGATGACACAACGGAGCGAGAGAGGGCGTCAGCACGAATGTTCTTCTCCCCAGCGAGATAATGGAGGGTGAAGTGTAACCGGGAGAAGACCAAGGACCATCTGGCCTGACGGGAATTTAGCCGCTGGGCTGTTTGTAAATAAACCAAATTTTTGTGGTCCGTGAAGACCTGGAAGGGAAAGCGAGCCCCTTCCAAAAGATGTCTCCACTCCGAGAAGGCTAACTTCATTGCTAGCAACTCCCTGTCCCCGATGGAATAATTCCTCTCCGCTGGTGTGAAGGTCTTGGAGAAGAAGAAGCAAGGATGCTTCCGACCTTGAGCATCCTTTTGGAAGAGGACTGCTCCTGCACCAACGGATGAGGCATCCACCTCCATTATAAACGGCTTATCAACATCGGTACGATGTAGGATGGGAGCGCTAGCAAAATGAGACTTAATAGAAGAAAAAGCCTTGGAGACCTCTTCAGACCACAATTTGGGATTTGCTCCCTTCTTAGTGAGGGCTACCAAGGGAGCTACCAAAGTTGAGAAGTGGGGAATGAACTGACGATAGTAATTTATGAACCCCATAAAGTGCACCGCTTTAAGAGAATGGGGTTCTTGCCAGTCCATCACAGCCTGTAGTTTGGCAGGATCCATAGCCAATCCCTGGGCGGAGATGATATAGCCCAGGAAAGGTAAAGACTCCTGCTCAAACATACACTTCTCCAACTTTGCATAGAGGGAGTTTGCCCGTAAGAGGTCGAAGACTCTGCCAACATCTCTCCGGTGGGAGTCAATATCTGGAGAGAAGATGAGAATATCATCCAGATAGACTACGACCGAGGTGGAGAGCATATCCCGGAAGATATCGTTGACAAAGTCTTGGAAAACGGCTGGGGCATTACAGAGCCCGAAGGGCATCACCAGATACTCATAGTGCCCATCCCTGGTATTAAACGCCGTCTTCCATTCGTCCCCCTCACGGATGCGAATCTATATATATAATTGTCTAAGGGTTTTTCTGTCTGTCTGTCCTGGAAATCCCGCGTCTCTGATTGGTCGAGGCCACCAGGCGACGGGCACAGTATCGACGTAGATGTCATAATGGTTGCCATGGAGACGATGATGTCATAAAGGTTGCTTCGACCAATCAGCGACGGGCACAGTCTGCCGCGAATTCTGGAATCATCATTGTCCATATACTACGGGGACATGCATATTCTAGAATACCCGATGCGTTAGAATCGGGCCACAATCTAGTCAGGTTATAAGCACAACGCAGATCTAATTTGGTAAATACCCTTGCTCCCCGTAGCCTATCAAAGAGCTCAGAAATCAGGGGCAACGGGTATTTATTCTTAACGGTGATGGCGTTAAGACCCCTGTAATCTATGCAAGGACGTAATTCTCCGTTCTTCTTCTGCACGAAGAAGAACCCCGCCCCTGCAGGTGACACTGACTTCCTAATGAACCCTCTTGCCAAATTCTCCTGGATGTATTGGGACATAGCCTCTGCTTCCGGGAGAGAGAGGGGATAGACCCGTCCCCGAGGAGGTTCTGCTCCAGGCAAGAGATCAATAGGACAGTCATAGGAACGGTGAGGCGGAAGGGTCTCCGCAGCCTTTTTGGAGAAGACATCTGCATAGGACCAATAGCACCTGGGAAGGGAAGAGAGATCTGCGGGTATCTCAGTAGAGGAAACCTGAACGCACTCCCTCACACATCTGCCCTTACATGAATCACTCCAATCCAATATCCTCCCAGAGGTCCACTCAATATGTGGGGAGTGGAAACTGAGCCAGGGTATTCCCAGCAGAATCTCGTCCATTCCCTCGGGAAGAACAAGAAGGGAAATAATCTCCTGGTGGGAAGGGGACATAGATAACGTGAAAGGGACAGTCTGGTGTGTGATTTGTGAGGGAAGTGTCGACCCATTCACTACTCTAACAGTCACTGGTTTGGCGAGCATCACCAGAGGTATTGCATGGCGCAGAGCAAAAGCAGAGGACATGAAATTCCCGCAGCAAATCCAAACATACGTCGATACTCCAGCTCCGATAAAAGTGGGTAAAGTCTTTATTATTCCAAAATGGTTAAAACACGATCCTTACATCAATGGGCCAGACAGGTGCTTATAAATGATATGGCAACGCGTTTCGACCCATATAGGTCTTACTCATGCCCTATTCACAGCAGGAATGAGAATTACATATATAGTGCTCATGAGCCTGAGACCCGCCCCTTAAAAGTCACATCATTCACTATACAGGTCCTGCAAACATATGTGTCCAAATGACTAAAATACACAAATACAAAGAATATATACATAAAAATGGAGGCAAATAATAACAATAAATAATCAATAATGATACAATATTTTGTTTCTTTTGTTCAAGCCTACAGGGAAGCGAGTATTCAAGTTATAAATCCAAAACGCTTCTCTTGTGAGTAAACGTCTTTTCATTTCTCCCCCTCGATTAGGAGGATGGACTTTTTCTATGCCATGAGCTTTAAAGGCTGTGGTATCTCCGTTGTGTACTGTGTGGAAATGTTTAGCTGCCATGGAAACGTTTCTGTTAGGAATATTGCAGTTATTTACATCTCTAAGGCTACTTTCACACTAGCGTCGGGCTCGGCCCGTTGCGGTGCGTCGGGCCGAGGTTCCCGACGCTAGCGTTGTCTCCGCCGCACAACGGGGGCAGCGGATGCATTTTTCCAGCGCATCCGCTGCCCCATTGTGAGGTGCGGGGAGGTGGGGGTGGAGTTCCGGCCGCGCATGCGCGGTCGGAAAAAGCGGACCGTCGGGAGCAAAAAACGTTACATGTAACGTTTTTTGCTCCCGACGGTCCGCCACAGCACGGCGCAACCGTCGCACGACGGTTGCGACGTGTGTCATTGCGTCGCAAATGCGTCGCTAATGTTAGTCAATGCAGAAAAAACGCATCCTGCAAGCACTTTTGCAGGATGCGTTTTTTCGGCAAAACGACGCATTGCGACGTAATGCAGTTAACGCTAGTGTGAAAGTAGCCTAAGATGTTCTGTTATGCGTGTTTTTAGTTTCCGTGACGTGCATCCTACATAAGATATATGACAAATTGTGCAATCTATTTTGTAAACCACGTTTTTAGTGTGGCAATTAATAAAACTATTTATAGCATAATGTCTGGTTTTCTCAGTATTTTGGAAAGTATTCCCTAATTGTGCATGAATGCACGTACTACAGGCAGCGGTACCACATTTATAAAAACCTTTACAATCCAACCATGTGTTGGACCTGGATCCGGATTTTAACAAAGCAGAGTTTGGGGCAATTATCACCAATTGTTCGCGCTCTCCTCGCTACTATATTAATTCCATCTTTTAATATGTGCGTTAACGTGTTATCCTCACACAAAATAGGTAATCTCTTATTAATAATTTTTTTAATTTGATTGAATTGAGGAGAAAATTGTAAACATAGATGTCATTTATTAGCGAGTAGTGTTGAGCATTCCGATACTGCAAGTATCGGGTATCGGCCGATACTTGCTGTATCGGAATTCCGATACCGAGATCCGATATTTTTGTGATATCGGGTATCGGTATCGAAACAACATTAATGTAAAAATGTGTAAAAGAGAGAATTAAAATAAAAAATATTGCTATACTCACCTCTCCGACGCAGCCTGCACCTTACCGAGGGAAGCGGCAGCGTTCTTTGTTTAAAATTCGCGCTTTTCTTTCCTTTACGTGAGTCCCGGCTTGTGATTGGTTGCGTGCCGCCCATGTGACCGGGACGCAACCAATCACAGCAAGCCGTGACGTAATTTCAGGTCCTTCAGGATTTTAAAATTACGTTCCGGCGTTGTGATTGGTTGCGTCGCAGTCACATGGGCGACGCAACCAATCACAGCAAGCCGTGACGTAATTTCAGGTCCTTAAGGATTTTAAAATTACGTCCCGGCTTTGTGATTGGTTGCGTCGCAGTCACATGGGAGACGCAACCAATCACAAGCCGTGACGTCACGGGAGGCTGGACACGCGCGCTTTTTAAAATGGGCGCGTGTCCAGCCTCCCGTGACGTCCCGGCTTGTGATTGGTTGCGCCGCGATCAACCAATCACAAGCCGGGAGGCTGGACACGCGCCCATTTTAAAATTTTAAAATGCGCGCGTGTCCAGCCTCCCGGCTTGTGATTGGTTGACCGCGGCGCAACCAATCACAAGCCGGGACGTCACGGGAGGCTGGACACGCGCCCATTTTAAAAAGCGCGCGTGTCCAGCCTCCCGTGACGTCACGGCTTGTGATTGGTTAATGGCGGCCATGTTGCCGGGACGCGGACCAATCACAGCAAGCCGTGACGTAATTTCGTCACGGCTTGCTGTGATTGGTCCGCGTCCCGGCAACATGGCGCCGTGACCAATCATAAGCCGGGACGTCACTGGAGGCTGGACACGCGCGCTTTTTAAAATGGGCGCGTGTCCAGCCTCCCGTGACGTCCCGGCTTGTGATTGGTTAATGGCGGCCATGTTGCCGGGACGCGGACCAATCACAGCAAGCCGTGACGTAATTTCGTCACGGCTTGCTGTGATTGGTCCGCGTCCCGGCAACATGGCCGCCCTGACCAATCACAAGCCGGGACTTCACGTAACCAAGTAAAAGCGCGAATTTTAAACAAACAACGCTGCCGGTTCCCTCGCTGAGGTCCAGGCTGCGTCGGAGAGGTGAGTATAGCGATATTTTTTATTTTAATTCTTTCTTTTACACATTTATATGGATCCCAGGGCCTGAAGGAGAGTTTCCTCTCCTTCAGACCCTGGGAACCATCAGGAATACCGTCCGATACTTGAGTCCCATTGACTTGTATTGGTATCGGGTATCGGTATCGGATTGGATCCGATACTTTGCCGGTATCGGCCGATACTTTCCGATACCGATACTTTCAAGTATCGGACGGTATCGCTCAACACTATTAGCGAGTGTTTTATTTGCGGCATTATTCGATGTACTGGATACCAACAGATCTTCTCTGCGTTTTTTGTCTACTATATTTGTGGCCCTCTCCAATGTCCAATTTGGATACTTTCGGACTTTTAATTTCTTTTTTAATTCCTGAAATTCATTTAGTTTGTCTTCCTCCTTGCTACAATTACGCTTCAGCCTGGTGAATTCCCCCACAGTTATGGATTTGATAGTATGGGCTGGGTGGCTGCTATTTGCGTGCAATATCGTATTCCCACTAATTGGTTTTATGTGAGTTCGACTAATGACATATTCTCCAGCGATGCCACATAATTCCAAATCCAAAAAAGAAATATTTTTTTGATCATACACAAATGTAAATTTTATACCAAATTTGTTAGAATTAATGTGCAGCGCCCCAGAGTCCTGGTCGTTGCAGTACTGTGGCTCCGCCGCTAAGGGGGGCTATGGTACGTCTGATGGCACTGAAGGAGTTCACCTGACCAGGTATCACAGACACCAATACATTTCACAGTCTGGCCTCCAGGGGGAGCTAAGGGTTCTATTTATTAGGCCACTCCTCACAGTCTGGTAAAACTGGGGGTTAGGCAGGAAGTTAGACAGAAAGCTGACTGGGTTGGAACCAGGCAACACCTTGTGGCAGAGGGTGTTGTAGGGGAAGATTCAGAGGGGTCCCTATCAGGGGTGGGATCCTGACAGAGGCCTAGCGAACAGAGAACGTTACGGGACCGCACCTGCACGATATAGCGGCGGTACCCCAAGAAAGGATAAGAAGCGAGATTTATTGTGCTGAGTGAGAAACGAGACCAACGCAACAAGGAGAAACACCAGTAGGAGTCGTGCTGTAAGACGAGGCAACATCCTATTGAGGCGCATAACCGGTGGCCGGAACGCCGAGGAAGTACAGAGCTCCAAGCCAAACTTCAAACCTACGGCAGGACAGTCAGTTACAGGCGGGCTGTCTCACCCAGACCCAGGAAGACACAGGGGGGTAACAGGAGAGGGGCGATTCAAGAGTCCTGGAAGAGCTCCGAGCCTCCCGTCATACGGGTGCGTCCTAACCGTAAGATCAGGGGGACGTAGAGGGAGAACATCAGAATCGAGTTGTGAGGGAACATGAGAAACAGACACAACAGTTGTGGGGTACTATCCCGTAAGCACAGCAGGGGAGGACCACGACACAAGCGCAGGAAGGTAGGCACAGATTTCTACCTGCAAAGGGAACTCTGGAGGTGCCATCGGACCGGCTGGACTTGCGCAGCCCTGTTAACCGTATTCCGGATTGAGGACTCGGAAGCCTTCAGTAAAGAGGTAAAGAGACTGCAACCTGGTGTCTTCATTATTTACTGCACCACACCTCCACCACCATCCACATCTATTACTGTACGCCCCTCAGCAGGGTCACGGACCGGGTCTAGCCACCGTGACAACCCCAGAGCAGAGACTCAGAGGCCCGGTACCGGGTACCCCTCGGCCCTGCGGCAGTGGGGGCGCTACAAATGTATTCCACAAATCCCGGTATGGCAGACACATCGCCCCCCCAAATAATGAGGGTGTCATACCAGGAGATTCTCAGCAGAATATATAAATTTTTGTTCCCAATATGCCATTGTCAGATTGGCTAGGGACGGTGAATATTTAGCCCCCATAGGAACTCCCGACTTTTGTGCATAAATTTCTCCATCAAATGAAAAAATATTATGTTTCATGAGAAAAAAACGTTACTTTCAATGCAAAATTGATAAGATCTTGTGAATATTGACCATAGTCCATTAGGTGAAATTCTAACGCTTTCATTGCTATATCATGAGGTATGCTCGTGTACAACGAGCCAATCTGACAATGGCATATTGGGAACAAAAATTTATATATTCTGCTGAGAATCCTTATGTTGAACACATCTCCTGGTATGACACCCTCATTATTTGGGGGGGCGATGTGTCTGCCATACCGGGATTTGTGGAATATGTAGGATGCACGTCACGGAAACTAAAAACAGAACATCTTAGAGATGTAAATAACTGCAATATTCCTAACAGAAACGTTTCCATGGCAGCTAAACATTTCCACACAGTACACAACGGAGATACCACAGCCTTTAAAGCTCATGGCATAGAAAAAGTCCATCCTCCTAATCGAGGGGGAGAAATGAAAAGACGTTTACTCACAAGAGAAGCGTTTTGGATTTATAACTTGAATACTCGCTTCCCTGTAGGCTTGAACAAAAGAAACGAAATATTGTATCATTATTGATTATTTATTGTTATTATTTGCCTCCATTTTTATGTATATATTCTTTGTATTTGTGTATTTTAGTCATTTGGACACATATGTTTGCAGGACCTGTATAGTGAATCATGTGACTTTTAAGGGGCGGGTCTCAGGCTCATGAGCACTATATATGTAATTCTCATTCCTGCTGTGAATAGGGCATGAGTAAGACCTATATGGGTCGAAACGCGTTGCCATATCATTTATAAGCACCTGTCTGGTCCATTGATGTAAGGATCGTGTTTTAACCATTTTGGAATAATAAAGACTTTACCCACTTTTATCGGAGCTGGAGTATCGACGTATGTTTGGATTTGCTGCTGCTGTTTGACGTCTGGGTCAGGACGGACTCCTGTGCTTCGTGCCTTTGGTCTGGTTGGTGAGCTGGCTACGGCTTTGCAGCCGATTTTTTGCGACATGAAATTCCCCTCTGCTCCAGAGTCCACACAAAGCCCGACTGTTAGAGAGGATGAACCTAACATGATTGTCCCTTTGAAGGATAGCTTGGAGGAAAACGCCGCTGTGTCTAGTGAACCTCCTCCAATGGTTACTAGACGCGATCGTTTACCCGACCGCCGTGGACATTTATTTGCATAATGTCCTTGTTGTTGGCAATTTCTACAAACCACGGGTACTCGAGCGGTCCGAGACTTAGGTCCCGCTCGAGAAACCTCCATGGCCTCATGGGAGTCGGACGCCTGAACGGAAGATTCTAGAGGTCTGGCGAAGGTGGGAGCCAGCCGAAACCTCTGCCTACACTGGGTCCGCTCTAACCTCCGCTCGTTAAAACGGAGGTCGATGCGGGTAGATATAGTAATGAGCTCCTCCAGTGTGGCGGGAATCTCCCTGGTGGCCAAGGCGTCCTTCACATGGTCTGCCAGTCCTTTCCAGAACACCGGAGTAAGGACTTTATCCGGCCACTCCAGCTCAGAGACCAGAGTCCGGAATTGGACGGCGAACTGGCTGACCATGGACGAACCCTGTGCTATTGCCAACAATTGGAGCGCGGTATCGTGGGTGACACGAGGTCCCAAAAAGACCTATTTCTGAGCGTCCAGGAAGAGAGGAGCACTCTGCACCACACGATCATTACGCTCCCATAGCGGCGTTGCCCACTCCAACGCCCTGCCCGACAAAAGGGATAAAATAAATCCCACTTTCGCCCTTTCCGTAGGAAAACATGCAGCCAGGAGCTCAAGATGTATGGAGCACTGACTCACGAATCTCCGACATAGCTTACTGTCACCAGCAAACTTGTCTGGAAGCGGGAAACGGGATAAAGTCGGAGCAGGGGTGGCAGAGGACAAACTGGCTGCAGCTACACTGGCAGCCTGAGCAGCGACTGCGGTAACATCCACAGCTGAGGTTGTGTGCTCAAGAGCCGCCAACCTACCCTCCAGCTGCTGGATGTACCGCTGTAGACACTGATCGTCTGCCATTTACCAGCCAGACCCTGGCACTAGTATACTGTTAGGGCTGGCGGAACGCACCGATTAAATATAGAGATGTTATTTGGTGCGTTCGCAGCCCGGGGTCCACCGTGCAGGAAAATAACCTGCTGCTGGCAAACGGCGGCACTATATGGCAGTAGAAGCGATCTCTGTTGCTTCACAGAGTCGCTATAAAGAAAGGACTGTGTCCTGTTAAACTCCACAGGAATACACAGTAACTGCTGAGCAGATAGCAGCTTGTGGTCACGCAGTCAAGGAGGCAAACATACAATCTCCTCACCGGAGGTGCCGGTATTCTAAGTGGCTTATTTCAGCCGGGTCCCTGAATCCACACAAGCGTGACCACATTGGCGCAAAACTCATAACATGCATTGATACTAGCGCATGGTCGTGCGGCCATGCGAACCTTATATAGCTGCAGCAAGTACAAGACCTTCCTTCTTTGCTGCAGTATCCAAGCATGTGACCCTCGATCTCCAGTGAGAGATCTTACCCTGGGCATGCTCAGAAGGAGAAAAGCAGGACTTAGTCCCAAAAGCGTCTGCTCACCGCTGCCCAGCACTGACTTCAATGGCAGAAGCTGGAAAAGCAGCAGTAACCCTTTGCACAGAGTCAGACTGAGCGAGACGCTGGGACCGACGTCTCCGCTGAGCAGGCTCCACTGCGACAGGAGAAGAATGGGAGACCGCAGCGGAGATGGCCCGAGATTCCCCCTGTGCAGAGGCGGGAACTCGACCCCTAACATCATGAGGTTTCTGAATGGGTGGGCTTCCTGTGCCGAGACCCCCACGATCACTGGAATAAATGAGCCGGAGCAGTGAGCTGTGATCGGCTCTCCACTCATTATTGTACTCATTTTAGTGATAACGGGGTCTCCGGACTTCAATCCAAATTTTTGCCATGTCAGCATTATTTTAGGAACTGGTGGAGATCTTGGCAACTCCGCTGTATCTGCGCTGTGCGAATACTGGGGGCTTACGCCTGTAATATAGGGGTGTCATCCCGGGGGCCGCCACAGCTTGTCACCGGGCACTATGTGGCTGCTATATGCCCTTGTTCTAGATCTGTGTGACGATCATAACCGTGATGTGAATCTGGCATTGTATGGAATCCCACCCGGAGCTCCTGCAGTGCGGGGGGCTGCTGGTACACAGATGCTACTTAGAAAAATGTAGCGGGTACCTGGCGAGCACTTGCTGGGGGCTGACGGACCGCGGGCTCTCCTGTGGGGGGACGAGTGTGCTGGACGCAGGATCCACCCCCAGGTTTTCTCTTCTGATGCTGCGGACATGTTCAGCCACTTGTGCCTCCGACTAAGAAGAACGGCAAAGGGAAAGGTGAAAATTAAATCACAAGTTCCGGGGCAACAGTGACTCCCAAAAATGGTGGGAATGACTGAACATTGATGGCGAGAAGTCACTGGTGGATCCACTCTGTCCACAGCGCGCGTGTGTGTATTACATGTGTATAGGATATATGTGTGTATATTACATGTGTATAGGATGTGTGTATATGATGTGTGTGTGTGTGTATGTATATTACATGTGTATACGATGTGTGTATATGATGTGTGTGTGTGTGTGTGTTATTACATGTGTATATGATGTGTGTGTGTATTACATGTGTATAGGATATATGTGTGTATATTACGCGTGTGTGTGTGTGTTACATGTGTATATGATATGTGTGTATTGTGGTGATACGCTACCTGAGTGTGTTGGGGGACACTCGCTTGGCATAAGATTCAAGCACTCAGGCACGGTACCTCACACAAATCTGGTTTATTAAACTTCATAAACCACATGACATACAGTCTATTTCATTATGTCCATGAACTTATCACGACCACCAGTCTGTTCATGCAGCAGATAAACTTCTCTGCCATATATTACAATCCCCTTGTCCAGGGTTACCTTTCAGGAGTTCCACTCCTCATTCTGACTTCACGTCAGTCCCAGGTCCTCAACACAGACCGTCCAGGTCTACGGTCTCTAGGTGCTTCCAGGACGACTCCACTCCCAGGAGCCTCCAACACTGACCATCCAGGACCTACAGCACACAGGCCACTCTGCAGTGTCCAGCCAGGACACATGGAAGTCTGTCCACACTTGCAGACTACCAAACACTCCCACCATGTGCTACACATACCTCCTTTACATAGGTGTAACCACACCCAGGTACCTGTCATATGGCCAGTCAGGTGAGCGTGACATCACCACAGGTCCTTAAAACACAAAATCCTTAAAACACAAAGCCATCTTAGGTGTTCAGACATGCCTCTTTGGGTGGGTTTGTAGGTGACTGGACCCACCCATCTCTCCAATCACCTGGAAGCCTTCCCAATGTAAACAAATCCCTCAGCAGTAGATCTACTTAAGCAAAACATACCCAGGCTTCCATCACAGGGCCACCCACCTCTGCGATACATATCGGCCATTCACAACACTGCCAGTCACTGTTTCATCACAACTATGCCTCCAATTGCATCTTGAAGTGCACACACAGCGCCCCCTGGCTGTAACATTGGTCACTGCACCACATACCTCCCCCCTTTGTTCAACCCTATTGGGGTGGACACATGACATAAACCCGGGGTTCCGAAACCGGGAATCCACATCACCTTTGATAGGCCTTCCCTGCCCCCAGCGGTCAGTTTGTCGGCCTTGGGCTTCAACCCTTGAGTTACCATCCGTCTGTGTCACCAGACCCTTTTTGGTCAACCCACTTTCCACATGTACTCTTTCACGTGAGCTTTCTTTAAATAGTTGACTTCCCCGTTTGACACGGTCATAAGTCTCACTTGTAGTCGCGCTGACTGTCTGGTCTGCGTCTGACCCTTCGCTACTACATCTGCTAGTGGGTCTCCTACCACGGTCACTCAGCCCTGAGCTAACAGAGGAGTCACTTCTTTGGAGTCTTCTATTCTTTAGGGTATCTTTTCGTATCTCCATACCCTGGGTTGGAAGTGGTCGCCATCTTATATTCTGCAGCTGTTTATTAATCTTCAGACGTTCCAGTCTTAGCTGCTCTATCTCCTTTAGATACGTCACCCGGTATTCAAGAAGCACTCGAATGTTCCTAAGGCTATCTACTGAGCCAATTAAAACAAATGGAACCATCTCATCTTCACCAGTTACCTGGACTTCACCATCATCCGGAATCCTCAGTCTTACCACACCGGATCTGTTCACCAGGTCCTGCATCACTTTTCCAAATCTTCCAATGACTTTCCCCACCAGACTTCTGGGTATTTGAACAATGTCTTCCACAAAGCCCAGCCGACTTTGAGCTTTCCTGGTATGCTTCAAACGTCGAGCGGCTTCCTTATTTCTCAACAAGATCATCTGTTTTGTACGGAGACATTGTAGATGCATATCCTTCAGGATAGCCACCCGCTTCACTGTGACTTCCCTAGTCGACAGTATCACCAACTTTTTCGTCTCTGGTGCCCAGTGCACACTACACGCTGCTACTGCCTTTTTAAAGGCCTCATGCACACCCTCACTGGTACATGCATCTTGCGCCTCTTCAGGTACATCTATCACGCACTTGAAGAGCGGAGTCTCACTCTCTTCATAGACGGACGGCTCCCTTTTTGCCATGGACCTTTCCATTAAGACATCTGCCACGACCGGGTGACTGTCTTGTTCTGTTTTTAGTGCCAATTCTTCCTCCGCTTTACACTCTTTCAGATCCCTGGCTAGGATGGGCACTGGCATCTTTACCTCGTTACCATTCTGGTACCGCCGCTGTGAGTCTGTGACCAGCATCTCCTTCTCTTGCAGAAGACCACTTAATGCTTCTCTGAGCTCTTCCACATCTTTCCTTAAGGCTTTATTCACACTTTGGTGAATAGTCACTTGGTCAATGGTCACTTAGGTGACCTCGGAGCTCAGATACTTCCTTCTCCAGCTCATCCACCCTGTGCTCAGCTGCTTGTCTCAGATGCCTTAACTCGGCCTGTAAATCTGTCACCTTTTGCTTCTCATGAGACAACTCATTAGCGAGATCCTGGACCTCCTCTTTATCAACCTTCTCAGAGGGTGCAATTTGTTCAGCCCCTTTGCCTCTTTTACGTCTCCGGCGATGGGAGGAAGACTTGCCACTTGCACTTGACTCAGCTATACTGCACTCTTTTCCGCTGGCGTCCTCATCTGAATGGGAGTCACCACCGCCCAATCGGTCATCCTGGAACCTGCAGTCGCCCCTTACACAGGTCATAATTTCCGTTATGGCTGCCCCTGCCATCCTGACTTTACCTTGTGGAGCACTGTTGTTCCCCTGTGTCAGTGTTTCTGTCCGCACAACCTCATACTCAGCTCTAGTGGTTGCTACTGGTAATGAAATGTCACAGTCACCCCCAGAGTCTGTGTCACGCCCCACAACATGGTGAACGCTCAAGTTGCTTTCTAATCGGGTGTCAGCTACACAGGTTTTATTTAACACACCACTACCAGTCATCTTGGGGTACATGACAGGTGACATCATGTCAGTAAGTTGGGCAGACGAACCCTTCACACTGGTCACCCCGATGTCTGACCCGTCAATTCTGGGATGTATTACTGACTTAATGTATGCCCCTGCAACAGTAATGAGACTTCCATCCTCGTACTGCAGAGGAACGCCCTCCTCCCACAAGTCTGAGAATAACTTACAGTCCTGGCCTACTATCACCGGACAAGATAGGTTAGGGACTATGGCCGCCTCCAGACTTGTATGGCTCATGACCGTCTCGAGTTGCACCAAGGCCACTGGATAAACCTTAGTGTCCCCATGGATGCATGTGACCTCAATCTTCCTTTCAGACATTATAAATTTATCTTCTACAGCCCTTACCAGGGTCACCGGGCTCCCCAAATCAACCAGACCAAAAACATCCTCTACATCTGCGTTCAACTCTAGAACACACCCACGCAGCTTCTTATATACGTGTGTGTGTGTGTGTTACATGTGTATATGATATGTGTGTATTGTGGTGATACGCTACCTGAGTGTGTTGGGGGACACTCGCTTGGCATAAGATTCAAGCACTCAGGCACGGTACCTCACACAAATCTGGTTTATTAAACTTCATAAACCACATGACATACAGTCTATTTCATTATGTCCATGAACTTATCACGACCACCAGTCTGTTCATGCAGCAGATAAACTTCTCTGCCATATATTACAATCCCCTTGTCCAGGGTTACCTTTCAGGAGTTCCACTCCTCATGCTGACTTCACGTCAGTCCCAGGTCCTCAACACAGACCGTCCAGGTCTACGGTCTCTAGGTGCTTCCAGGACGACTCCACTCCCAGGAGCCTCCAACACTGACCATCCAGGACCTACAGCACACAGGCCACTCTGCAGTGTCCAGCCAGGACACATGGAAGTCTGTCCACACTTGCAGACTACCAAACACTCCCACCATGTGCTACACATACCTCCTTTACATAGGTGTAACCACACCCAGGTACCTGTCATATGGCCAGTCAGGTGAGCGTGACATCACCACAGGTCCTAAAACACAAAATCCTTAAAACACAAAGCCATCTTAGGTGTTCAGACATGCCTCTTTGGGTGGGTTTGTAGGTGACTGGACCCACCCATCTCTCCAATCACCTGGAAGCCTTCCCAATGTAAACAAATCCCTCAGCAGTAGATCTACTTAAGCAAAACATACCCAGGCTTCCATCACAGGGCCACCCACCTCTGCGATACATATCGGCCATTCACAACACTGACAGTCACTGTTTCATCACAACTATGCCTCCAAGTGCATCTTGAAGTGCACACACAGCGCCCCCTGGCTGTAACATTGGTCACTGCAACACAGTATATTACATGTGTATAGGATGTGTGTATATTACATGTGTATATGACGTGTGTATATTACATGTGTATATGATGTGTGTGTATTACATGTGTATATTACATGTGTATATGATGTGTGCGTGTATATGACATGTGTATAGGATATGTGTGTATATTACATGTGTATAGGATGTGTGTATATGATGTGTGTATTACATGTGTATATTACATGTGTATATGATGTGTGTGTATTACATGTGTATATTACATGTGTATATGATGTGTGCGTGTATATGACATGTGTATAGGATATGTGTGTATATTACATGTGTATAGGATGTGTGTATATTACATGTGTATATGATGTGTGTATTACATGTGTATATTACATGTGTATATGATGTGTGTGTATTACATGTGTATATTACATGTGTATATGATGTGTGCGTGTATATGACATGTGTATAGGATATGTGTGTATATTACATGTGTATAGGATGTGTGTATATTACATGTGTATATGATGTGTGTATTACATGTGTATATTACATGTGTATATGATGTGTGTGTATATTACATGTGTATAGGATATGTGTGTATATTACATGTGTATAGGATGTGTGTATATTACATGTGTATATGATGTGTATGTATATTACATGTGTATATGATATGTGTGTATATTACATGTGTATATGATGTGTGTGTGTATATTACATGTGTATAGGATGTGTGTATATTACATGTGTATATTACATGTGTATATGATATGTGTGTATATTACATGTGTATATGATGTGTGCGTGTATATTACATGTGTATATGATGTGTGTGTATATTACGTGTGTGTGTGTATATTACATGTGTTTAGGATATGTGTGTATATTACATGTGTATATGTGTGTGTGTGTATTACATGTGTATATTACATGTGTATATGATGTGTGCGTGTATATGACATGTGTATAGGATATGTGTGTATATTACATGTGTATAGGATGTGTGTATATTACATGTGTATATGATGTGTGTATTACATGTGTATATGATGTGTGTGTATTACATGTGTATATTACATGTGTATATGATGTGTGCGTGTATATGACATGTGTATAGGATATGTGTGTATATTACATGTGTATAGGATGTGTGTATATTACATGTGTATAGGATGTGTGTATATTACATGTGTATATGATGTGTGTATTACATGTGTATATTACATGTGTATATGATGTGTGTGTATTACATGTGTATATTACATGTGTATATGATGTGTGCGTGTATATGACATGTGTATAGGATATGTGTGTATATTACATGTGTATATGATGTGTGTATTACATGTGTATATTACATGTGTGTATATGATGTGTGTGTATATTACATGTGTATAGGATATGTGTGTATATTACATGTGTATAGGATGTGTGTATATTACATGTGTGTATATTACATGTGTATATGATGTGTATGTATATTACATGTGTATATGATATGTGTGTATATTACATGTGTATATGATGTGTGTGTGTATATTACATGTGTATAGGATGTGTGTATATTACATGTGTATATGATGTGTGCGTGTATATTACATGTGTATATGATGTGTGTGTATATTACGTGTGTGTGTGTGTGTGTGTATATTACATGTGTTTAGGATATGTGTGTATATTACATGTGTGTATATGTGTGTGTGTGTGTATTACATGTGTATATTACATGTGTATATGATGTGTGTGTATATTACATGTGTATATGATGTGTGCGTGTATATTACATGTGTATATGATGTGTGTGTATATTACGTGTGTGTGTGTGTATATTACATGTGTTTAGGATATGTGTGTATATTACATGTGTGTATATGTGTGTGTGTGTATTACATGTGTATATTACATGTGTATATGATGTGTGTGTGTATATTACATGTGTATATGATGTGTGTGTATTACATGTATATAGGATATGTGTGTATATTCCATGTGTACAGTATATGATGTCTGTGTATATATTACATGTGTATGTTACATGTGTATATGATGTGTGTATATTACATGTGTATATGATGTGTGTGTATTACATGTGTATATGATGTGTGTGTATATTACATGTGTATATGATGTGTGTGTATATTACATGTGTATATGATGTGTGTGTATTACATGTGTATATGATGTGTGTGTGTGTATATTACATGTTTATATGATGTGTGTGTGTGTGTGTATATTACATGTTTATATGATGTGTGTATATTACATGTGTATATGATGTGTGTGTATATTACATGTGTATATGATGTGTGTATATTACATGTGTATATGATGTGTGTGTATATTACATGTGTATATGATATGTGTGTATTACATGTGTATATGATGTGTGTGTATATTACATGTGTATAGGATGTGTGTGTGTGTATATCACATGTGTATATGATGTGTGTGTATTACATGTGTATAGGATATGTGTGTATATTCCGTGTGTATATTACATGTGTATATTACATGTGTATATGATGTGTGTGTGTGTGTATTACATGTGTATATGATATGTGTGTATTACATGTGTATATGATGTATGTGTATATTACATGTGTATATGATGTGTGTATTACATGTGTATATGATGTGTGTGTGTGTATATTACATGTGTATATGATGTGTGTGTATATTACATGTGTATATGATGTGTGTGTATATTACATGTGTATATGATATGTGTGTATTACATGTGTATATGTGTGTGTGTGTATATTACATGTGTATATGATGTGTGTGTATATTACATGTGTATAGGATGTGTGTGTATATACACCGTATATCTGTATAACGTGTGTGTATATACCGTATATCTGTATAACGTGTGTATATATACCGTATATCTGTATAACGTGTGTGTATATATACCGTATATCTGTATAACGTGTGTGTATTACATGTGTGTAACGTGTGTGTGTGTGTGTATATATACCGTATATATGTATAACATCTGTGGTCACACACGGACGCTCCTCACTACACTTTGCGCTAGGACGGCCGCGTTCTGACTGTTCTCGCTCTGCCTCCGTGCACACATGGTCGTCTTCCTTCCTCAGGTTGTCGCTCTACGTACCTGGTTTTGTGAGCCGGGTGTTGTGGCCCCGGAGCCCTCGGCTGCACCATTGATACTGGCATCTGTGGACAAAGCACAGGCTCCTGTCATGTACATGACGTCTGATGTCGCGCTGCGTAATATTTGTTTCCTGACTACATTTCACCACTTTGTAGTTTATTATATTCCTTATATGTCGCCATCTTATACCACAGCGCTGTACAGACATCATTATCGCTGTTCCCATTGGGGCTCACAATCTACACTCCCTATCAGAGAACATACAAGCTCCTCACTGTGGTTATCTAATCTGCATATCTAATCTACGTATGTACATGTTCCAGATTCAGCAGCATTGAGGGATGTTACATAACCTCCTCGGGGTTCAGCAGTGGGACCCCCTGCCCAGCAGGGGCAGAGTATGGGGGGACATCCCTGTAATGGTCACCTGCTTTCTTTTTCAGGTCCTGCTCCATGTCGGCCAGCTGCTGATTGTACGAGTTCCTCAGGTTGTTAATGTCCTCTTCCAGCCGCGCTCGAGACTTCTGCTCCGCCTCATATTCGGCCTTCAGACGGGCGAACCGTTCCTCGTATTCCTGCGGAGCACATCAGGTTAGCAGAGCGCGTCGTGTCAGCGGAGCACATAATGTCGGCAGAGCACGTCATGTTGGCAGAGCACATAATGTCGGCAGAGCGCGTCGTGTCGGCAAAGCGCGTCAGGTTGGCGGAGCACATAATGTCGGCAGAGCGCGTCGTGTCGGCGGAGCACATAATGTTGGCAGAGCGTGTTGTGTCGGCGGAGCACATAATGTCGGCAGAGCACATAATGTCGACAGAGCGCGTGGTGTCGGCGGAGCACATAATGTCGGCAGAGCATATAATGTCGGCAGAGCGCGTCGTGTCGGCGGAGCACATAATGTCGGCAGAGCGCGTCTTGTCGGCGGAGCACAATGTCGGCACAGCGCGTCACGTCGGTGGAGCACATAATGTCGGCAGAGCCCATAATGTCGGCAGAGTTCGTCGTGTCAGCGGAGCACATAATGTCAGCAGAGCGCGTCGTGTCAGCGGAGCACATAATGTCGGCAGAGTGCGACGTGTCAGCGGAGCACATAATGTCGGCAGAACGCGTCGTGTCAGCGGAGCACATAATGTCGGCAGAGCGCGTCGTGTCAGCGGAGCACATAATGTCGGCAGAGCGCGTCTTGTCGGCGGAGCACATAATGTCGGCAGAGCGCGTCTTGTCGGCGGAGCACATAATGTCGGCACAGCGCGTCACGTCGGTGGAGCACATAATGTCGGCAGAGCCCATAATGTCGGCAGAGTTCGTCGTGTCAGCGGAGCACATAATGTCAGCAGAGCGCGTCGTGTCAGCGGAGCACATAATGTCGGCAGAGCGCGACGTGTCAGTGGAGCACATAATGTCAGCAGAGCGCGTCGTGTCAGCGGAGCACATAATGTCGGCAGAGCGCGACGTGTCAGCGGAGCACATAATGTCGGCAGAGCGCGACGTGTCAGTGGAGCACATAATGTCGGCAGAACGCGTCATGTCGGCAGAGCACATAATGTCGGCAGAGCGCGTCGTGTCGGCAGAGCACATAATGTCGGCAGAGCGCGTCGTGTCAGCGGAGCACATAATGTCGGCAGAGCGCGTCGTGTCAGCGGAGCACATAATGTCGGCAGAGCGCGTCGTGTCAGCGGAGCACATAATGTCGGCAGAACGCGTCATGTCAGCAGAGCGAGTCAGGTCGGCGGAGCAGGTACTACATGCAGTTCTGTACATACGTTCACAGGTTTATGGCACAAATTCTGCATCTACATGTCCTCTAACAATCTTCTCCGATTCTTCTGACTGGGGGAACACGCCGATAGTGCAAGTCGCGGCTTAGACACAGCGGGATGTCAGCTCTTGACCCTTTCTTGTGTGTAAATCGAGGGAAATCGCACGGTTTTGGTGCATTTTCTCTTGCTAGGATTTCGTAATGAAAATCCACCAAAAATGACATGCCTTATAATTGAGAAGACCTAAAAGCAGGTGGTGTTACCAGACTGTGCCATAAAGCGTGGTCTGCGTTACTCGCGGTCTGCGTTACTCGCGGTCTCTGTTACTCGCGGTCTCTGTTACTCGCGGTCTGCGTTACTCGCGGTCTCTGTTACTCGCGGATTCTGTTACTCGCGGTCTCTAGATGTGGATTCCTGAACTGCCGGTGTCTGTCTTCGGATTCCTGTGACGCTGGCACTGTCATCTCTGCAGCACTCGCCCTGTGAGGCTTCACACACCCCGAGATTACACTGAATATAGCCCCCTCTACTGGCCGACACACAGACTGCAGGAGGATTGGGCCCACCGTAGGTTATGTTCACATTCAGTTATTCAGTGTGGATTTCGAGGCAGATCTGCTCCAGATTCCACATAAAATCTCATAAATTACTATTAGATTTGGGGTTTGGGCCATTTATTAACTGTGACTGCAGGCTCAGGACATGTTCACATGTGGCAGGAAAGCTGAAGATTTTCAATGTGGTGAAATCCACTGCAGAAAAATCTGCAAATGTTCAGTACAGAACGCTTGTATCAGGCCCTGCAGGGCCGTGAACACGGGAGCGCACAGCGACTGCAGCACCGGCTTCTGCTGTGGAAATCTCCTGCATTTATCTCCTGTCCTGCACTGCATAGTTTATATCCAATAATCCGCCCTGTGTGAACATGCCCTCCATGGATTTACCTGTCGGATCATCTGTTTTTCAGACTCCATGTCCCCTTCATGTCCATTTACTTGGGTCTGTGTGGGCTTCACCGGAGGTCTCTGCGGTGCTGCCGAGAGAAGGTGACATGGTCAGTACTGTCTCCTGTCTGACCATAGGTGGGGAGAGGAGACTCATGATCCCCCATATCCCTGGCGATAATGCACATGGTGAGGTTTCCATCTCTCATCCGATCGTTCAGTGAATGGCGGGAGGCCGACATGCAGGAAATCCTCCATACTGTGAGAGCCTCACCTGGGAGCTCCTGGATGTCGGCCTGCTCAGAAAGCATTGCTTTTAACTTCTTAATCTCATCCTGGTACTCTCTGAGCAGGGCGTCCTTGGGGTCTTCATTAATACGTGGCTTGTTCTTGATGTTTTTGGCCCGGTTCGCATACCGCAGGGTGCTGAGGGTCTCGTCGTAGTTGTTGTCGGCGGGGGACAGGCACGCCACCATCAGGGTCTTGGTGTTTCCTCCCAGTGAGTCCTGCAGAAGGCGCGTGAGTTTGGAGTCCCTGTAGGGAATGTGCTTGGACTTTCCATCCACTAGAGCCGAGATGACGTTGCCCAAAGCTGAGAGGGACAGGTTTATCTTTGTGGCCTCCTTCAACCTCTCCCCAGTGGCCCCAGTTTTGGATTGTCTCTCACTGCCAGCAAGATCCACCAGATTGAGTTTCCCGGCACGGAGATGATCTTCTCCGTTCTCATCTGCCAACAGAGACAAGTCGTGTGTCAGTAGTGACACCACCACCCCAATACTGTATGTGCGACACCCCTCCCATAACAGGTCACCAGTGCCCACGTTGCCACCAATAACAGGCCACCAGTGCCCACGTGCCACACCCATCCCATAACGGGTCACCAGTGCCCACGTGTCACACCCATCCTATAACGGGTCACCAGTGCCCACGTGTCACACCCATCCTATAACGGGTCACCAGTGCCCACGTGTCACACCCATCCTATAGCGGGTCACCAGTGCCCACGTGTCACACCCATCCTATAACGGGTCACCAGTGCCCACGTGTCACACCCATCCTATAACGGGTCACCAGTGCCCACGTGTCACACCCATCCTATAACGGGTCACAAGTGCCCACGTGTCACACCCATCCTATAACGGGTCACCAGTGCCCAAATGTCACACCCATCCCATAACAGGTCACCGATGCCCACGTGTCGCCCTCTTACCTGTGGTACAGATCTCTATAGTGATGGTGAATATGGAGTGTGACCGGGACGAGTCCTTATTCATCAGTGTGTACCCTACAGAACGATTCCTCCAGCCCGTGTCCATGATCTTCTCACACTCGGCCACGCTGTGCACAGTATGCTGGGACAGTGCTTTCACGTACACCCCCCGGTCAGGGTGCTCCTTAAGCTGAGGACAATCATAATTTTGTTAGATATCATGTAGGAGAAGTTTTATCCCAGGATCTAACCAATCTCACTATAAGCCCTGCTGGACCATGGCGGCAGGGCTGCGATGTGTGAGGGACGAGTGCCGGGCCGATCCTCCGGAGGTGAGGACTGTGCATCTTCCAGGTGATCAGGCGTGGTTCTGTGCTTCATCTGGACCCTCCAGGTCTGCAGATTGTGAAGCGGTCCGGCCTGAATGTGTCAAGAGTGGAATACACTCAGCAGCCCCTGGGCTACACCCGCCTGCCCGCGGCCCCCCTGGGCTACACCAGCCTGTACAGGGCCCCCCTGGGCTACACCAGCCTGCCCGAGACCCCCTCGGCTACACACGCCTGCCCGAGACCCCCTGGGCTACACCAGCCTGTACAGGGCCCCCCTGGGCTACACCCGCCTGCCCGCGGCCCCCTGGGCAACACCTGGCTGTCTGGTGAACCGCAGGAGGGAAAAAAGACCATGTTTACTTCAGCCGTATGAACGGGGTCTATGGTTGAACATTGCACAGGCCGGCGCTGCACTCGCATCTTCAGGCAATGCCTGTTGCCTCATTCCTATGGCTGCCGCCATCGCTGGTTTGACAGCTACAAACCAAAGGTATTAGCAGAGATGATGGCCACTACAGAGGACGAGACCCCAGAATACAAATGATGGAGGATGCGGCATATGTGTCACTATACAGGATTATACAGCAGTTTGTATGTTCTCCCCATGTTTGCGTGTGTTTCCTCCACATTCTCCGGTTTCCTCCCACATTCCAAAGACATACTGATAGGGAATGTAGATTGTGAGCCCCAACGGGGACAGCAATGATAATGTGTGCAAACTGTAAAGCGCTGCGGAATATGTTAGCGCTATATAAGTAAAGAGATTATTAGATTATTATTACATGATGGCAAATCATCCCATCACCGAGATTCTTGCAGGCACTGGCTGCCTCTTTTCCTGCCTGTTTGCTGGGGGCGCGGGGTCTGCCAAGGGAGCGGGTCCTGCCTGCCTGCCGGGGGTGCACGGGGCCTGTCTGCCTGCCGGGGGTGCGCTGAGCATGCCTAGCGGGGGTGCGCGGGGCCTGTCTGCGGGGGGGCGCGGAGCCTGTCTGTCTGCCGGGGGTGCGCGGGGCCTGTCTGTCTGCCAGGGGTGCGCGGGGCCTGTCTGCCGGGGGTGCGTGGGGCCTGTCTGCCGGGGGTGCGTGGGGCCTGTCTGCTGGGGGTGCACTGGGCCTGTCTGCCGGGGGTGCGCGGGCCCTGTCTTCCTGCCGGGGGTGCGCGGGGCCTGTCTGCGGGGGGCGCGGGGCCTGTCTGTCTGCCGGGGGTGCGCGGGGCCTGTCTTCCTGCCGGGGGTGCACGGGGCCTGCCTGTCTGCCGGGGGTGCACGGGGCCTGCCTGTCTGCCGGGGGTGCGCGGGGCCTGTCTTCCTGCCGGGGGTGCGCGGGGCCTGCCTGTCTGCCGGGGGTGCGCGGGGCCTGCCTGTCTGCCGGGGGTGCGCGGGGCCTGCCTGTCGGCCGGGGGTGCGCGGGGCCTGCCTGTCTGCCGGGGGTGCGCGGGGCCTGCCTGTCTGACGGGTGTGAGTGGGTCTTCCTGCCGGGGGTGCGCGGGGCCTGTCTGTCTGCCGGGGGTGCGCGGGGCCTGTCTGTCTGCCGGGGGTGCGCGGGGCCTGTCTGTCTGCCGGGGGTGCGCGGGTCCTGTCTGTCTTCCGGGGGTGCGCGGGGCCTGTCTGTCTTCCGGGGGTGCGCGGGGCCTGTCTGCCGGGGGTGCGCGGGGCCTGTCTGCCGGGGGTGCGCGGGGCCTGTCTGCCGGGGGTGCGCGGGGCCTGTCTGCCGGGGGTGCGCGGGGCCTGTCTGCCGGGGGTGCGCGGGGCCTGTCTGCCAGGGGTGCGCGGGGCCTGTCTGCCTGGGGTGCGCGGGGCCTGTCTGCTGGAGGTGCGCGGGGCCTGTCTGCTGGGGGTGTGCGGGGCCTGCCTGTCTGCCTGCCGGGGGTGCGCGGGGCCTGTCTGTCTGCTGGGGGTGTGCGGGGTCTGTCTTCCTGCCGGGGGTGCGTGGGGCCTGCCTGTCTGCCGGGGGTACGCGGGGCCTGCCTGTCTGCCGGGGGTGCAGGGCCTGTCTTCCTGCCGTCCCTCCATCAGTGGTACATCATATAGTCACTGGAGCGATGTGTAACCTGCTGGTCAGTAGGTGACTGGGGGGCTCCACACAGATTGTGGCCGGAGTGGTTGTACTTTTGCCCGTCCTCCTGTTACCATCATTACCTCCAGCTTCTGCTTCGTGTCCTCTCCCAACAGATCCCGAATCTCTTTGGTGAAATATGTGTATATATATCTATATGTGTGTCCTGAAGGCAAGTCGCACCTAGGTGTTAATAGGTACTTCCTTGGAACTAGTAGAAATGCTGTCTCCAGATTTCACCAGGAGGTCTGGCTAAGGCCAAGAACAAAGGAACACTTGACACCTCTGAGGTCTTGGAGGGGAGATGCTAAATTGTGGCCTGAGGTAATCTATCCCTGAGAACCTCTCCACAAGAGAGAATAATATATTCATTGGGGGTGCGGCCGTGGCCCAATCAAACAGGCAGCAGTTATGATATTGGCCTGAGGGGCCGGTCTAGAAACCTGACCTCAGACCAAAGTTATAAATTTAGGCTGCAGACAGAGAATTGTGTTCACATGTGAGGGCAGCCTGAGAAGCTGTTGTGATCCAATCTACATTCTTCCTACCCTCAGGGAGCAGAAGCAACTACCAGTTAGATAACTTCTGTAAGTTTCTCCTGTTTATTTTGATACTGTTTTGCATAAGTTGTATGTCTTTTTATTATCATATTTTTATACCTTTTCGTATTGTAAGCACTGACCCTGTTGTTATTAAAGTATAAAACTTTAACAAGTTGAACCTTGAATGTTCTAAAGAATCCATAGCCTAAAGGTGTGTGAGCCTTATGAGTGATAGACATATTTTTATTAGTATTATTATTAGTCCGGGACTCATCGCCCGTGTATTCGATGAGTGCTGGCAGCGCGTATGAGCGGGTGTGTGGCCTGGGTCGGTGTGTGATTTATGCTCCCATTACAGCATAGGACAGAGGTTGAATGCTGGATTGAGAGTGGGGAGATAGATTAACCCTTGCAGGCACAACCCCAAGTCACGTGTGAGAGCAGACACGTGACGAATAAGTGACACCACGGAGTAGGGATCCGTGACAATTGGTGGCAAGCGGTGGGATAGAATTATTTCTATTAGAGCATTAGTGCATGGTTTAAGCAATTATTCCCTGTACTAAAGAATTGGTATCCTTGCGAGGAGTGCACCAGTTCTTCAAGGTTCAACTCAGTCCTTACTTAGACATACTTGCAAACAGTTTCCCCTCCCCGTTTTTCTTTTCTATCTTTTATTTGGCAAAGGTTGTTCATCGATATGGCAGCCCAGTACAAGAAGCAGAGCAAAGAGGCTCTGACCGACCTCTGTGAGCAGAGAGGAATAGAGACAGCCGACAGATCCAGGGAGCTGCTGATACGCGCCCTGGTCGAGCAGGACATAGAGCAAAGTGCTGGAACATCAGGGAAAGGAGAGAGCCCACCTCAGAGAGACCCAGCAATGCCAGCTCTTACACCGGAGATACCTGATGGAAATGCCAGTGCTGAGGAGCCTATGGACTGTACTTTACAAATGGACTTACAACGGCTGGGAACAAGTGATCCCAATCTGCGCATGCAGCTTATCCTACAGCACCGACAGGCTGCAGAACGCCAGGCTGAGAGAGAGGCTGCAGAACGCCAGGCTGCTGCTGCAGAACGCCGTGAGGAGAGAGCTTTCCAGCTTCAGATGGCTCAAATAGAGCGGGATATCAGTCCTCAGATAACCCCCTCCCAGGACATAAATCTAAGGAGACCACGTCTAGAAAACTTCCCTGTGATGGAGAAGGATACGGACTTAGATACTTTCCTGCGAGGATTTGAAAAAACCTGCAGACAGTACCATCTACCCTGTGAGCAGTGGGCACAGTATCTAACTCCAGGGTTGAGAGGCAAAGCCCTGGAAGTTTTTGCTGGCCTCTCACCAGAGCTAGATGCGAACTATGAGGCCATAAAAGAGGCCCTGATCAGGAAATACAACCTGACACCAGCAGTGTATCGTAGGAAGTTCCGGAACCTACAACGTGGATCCACTGACAGCTATGCGGATGTTGTGAGCACCTTGAGGACCACGTTCCACCAATGGATTAGGGGACTTTCTGTTAACAGTTTTGAGGACTTAACGGATCTTATGGTCAAGGATCAGTTTCTTCACATGTGCCCCACGGATGTACGACAATTTGTGTGTGATCGGGAGCCACAAACTGCGGATCAGGCTGCAAGGATTGCGGACTGCTATGTGGCTAACAGGATGCCTGAGGTGCGGAAGCCATCGGGATTCAGCTGGAGGGGAGGTAAGCCAAACGGGGACCCTTCTCCCTCTGCCGGCCGATCACCAGTGCTGTCCAAGCCCACTGTCATGCCCTCAGCCGCAGGTCCAGTCTCCGCTGTGCAGGGAGACCGGCGCCTATCACACAGCCTTACTCACCCTGTCCGTGGCTCCAGACGATCAGAGGCTTCTTTCTCTGCTAAGAACCTGCATCCTCTTGGCAGGTCTCCTGGAAATGCTCTTAGGAGCCACGCCCCGCTTCCTGCACATACTTGAAACAGCAGGACACCTGTTCGCTATTAGGGCTGTCTGTGTTGTGATGCTCTGTGCATAAAAAGCACCCTCCCCTTAAGGGAGGTGCCTGGGCAATGTGTTCATTCCATTGTTTGTGGCCTTCTGCTCAGGCCACATTCTGCTGTGCTCAGCTCTGCAAAGGGTAGTTTATCACTTTTGGTTTGCTAATCCCTCTGTCTCCTCAGTATCCTCCGCTGGCAGTTCTCTATTCTGGATCCTTCTGGACTCTCCGGTTTCCACTCCAGGCTGGCTAAGCTGCTCCTCACTGAACCATCTAGATATGGCTGCCGGCTGGATCAGCCTTTCCGAAACTTCACAGAGCTTCCAGGATTCTCTTCACTGATAGAGCCTGAGTTCCACCATCTTGTTTATACGGTCTGTACGGGTCGTCCCTCTGGTCCGGGTACTGCGGCATTTAGGCCATCTGGTGTTGTGACGGGGGAATCCGTGTATAGGGGTACACCTTGCCTGGTGCTCCACTACATGGTTCAGTGTTGTGGTCCAGAGGGTTCTTCTCTCAGGCACCTCTTTCTGTTTGTTTCTCATTTAAATAAATACCTTTGCTTTTTGGAAACACATTCTCCTGTCTCTTGTGTACCGGGTATACAGCTACCACTGCTCCATCAGTGGTCTAGTGAGTCCACTATATTTCCCCACGCCCTGTGGGCGTTACAGTTTGCCCAGGCCATGGACTCCGCTGATACCCGATACTCAGTCCAGAGAGAGCTGGCTACGCTTTGTCAGAGTCAGGATCACCTAATTGCATTCATGCAAACTCTGGATATCCGCTTATCTACCCTACAGGCTGCCGAGTCCACCAACGTGACCCAGCTAGCAGAGCTCCGTCTGGAATTCAATCGCCAACATGAGACGCAGACCCGCTTGTTGGACTACATGACCTCTGTGGATGACCGATTAACTAAGGTACAGCATCCGATGGTTGAGCCCACCATGAGACCCTGTCCTCGTCTCTGCAAGCCTCCTCGTTACTATGGTGACCCCAAGTTGTGCAGAGGATTTCTCAACTTATGCTTGCTGCATTTTCATTTTTTGCCTCAGCATTTTCAGACAGACATGGCCAAGGTGGCTTTCCTTGCCTCTCATCTGGAGGGAGAGGTTTTAGCTTGGTTCAACCCCCTAATGGAGCGGAATGATCCCATCGTGTGTGATCTGCAGGTATTCTTGGACACGTTCCGCAAGATATTTGATGAGCCTGGTTGTGCCACATCTGCCATGGAGTCTCTCTTCAATTTGCAACAGAGCTCTCTCTCTGTCGGTCAGTATGCCATCCGTTGCCGCACCTTGGCTTCAAAGCTCCAGTGGACCAATGAGCCCCTGGTCGGAGTCTTCCGGCGAGGGTTATCTGGAAGAATCAAGGATGAATTGGCAGGCAGGGACCTACCCGAAACCCTGGATGATCTCATATCCCTCGCCATTCGGATTGACCTGCGTCTTCAGCAGCGCTCCAGAGAGAGGCTTCTCGAGAAGCAATTTCCTCATCCAGCGTCTTCTTCACCGAAACCTTGGTTTCCGCCTTGTCCTGCTCCGGTCTTTAAGGATGAGCCCATGGAGCTTGATAGCGTAAAGGTGAAGAGGAATCAGCAGGAGGAGATTCCCTCTAGGAATCCATATAGTTACGGTGGACGCTCCACTTCCGGTCAATGCAGTGGAACTGAGAGGTCAGAAAAACTTGTCCGCCTAGGACAGGTAAGGGAGAGCTCCCTAGGTGAGAATGACTCTTCTCTCCCGCTAACCATATCCATACAGGTGATCTTCGGGAAGGTGCGGTTCTCCGAGACGGCCTATCTGGACTCTGGATCTGGTGGAAATTTCATCCAGCAAGCTGTGGCCAGGCGGTTCGGGATTCCAATTGTTCCACTGCAGCGGTCCTGGCGCATCGCCTCCGTAGATGGTAGACCCCTGAAAGATGCCATTATCGGTATCACTGAAGAGGTGGAGCTTCTAATCGGAGCACTCCACAGGGAGAAAATTACCTTCTATGTGTTACCGAATTTTTCTCCACCATTCCTTCTAGGTCTTCCGTGGCTGCGCCTCCATGAACCTGTCCTGGATTGGTGGTCTGGAGATGTCCTTCGATGGGGTCAGTCTTGTCACGAACACTGCCTCAAACCAGTACGGCCTGGTTCTACCCCACGGCCTCCGGCAGCTTTACCCGGGTTACCGTCTGCCTACTGGTCCTTCGCAGATGCATTCAACAAGAGGGAAGCTGAGACACTTCCACCGCACAGGCCTTACGATTGCCCCATCGATCTAATCCCTGGATCTACTCCGCCTCGAGGTAGGATCTACCCTCTTTCTCCTACTGAGACTGAAGCCATGTCCGATTACATCAAGGAGAATTTGGCTCGAGGGTTTATCCAGAAGTCCTCCTCCCCAGCTGGAGCTGGGTTCTTCTTCGTCAAGAAGAAAGATGGGTCTCTTCGCCCAGGCATCGACTACCGTGGTCTCAACCTAATAACGGTAAAAAACAGATACCCTCTTCCCTTAATTCCAGAGCTCTTTGATCGGCTTCGAGGTTCCAGGATTTTCACCAAGTTGGATCTCCCAACCATTTGTTGGAGAGGGCAGGGATGTGGGCTGTCATCTTCCCCATATTAGGAGATGACTGCTTTGTTTTCTTGTGTGTTGCATTTTGCATTTTTAATTGGTTTTAATTGTGTTGTGTGATATTGTTTTTGCTGTGCTATTATAAATAAAAGCCTTACCTTTTTTGAATATTCTAATATGTTTTTGGGTTTGCTCCCATTTGTATGGACATGATCTTCTCTTCCACTCAGCCTTCAGTGTTCTTTTGTCCATGGTGAGCCCCTAATTCCCACAATCAGTGGTGCCCTCCGCTTTCTCTTATATACATATTTCCGTGGGGCTTACAACCTCGTCAGGATACGATCCGGGGATGAGTGGAAAACCGCCTTCAACACGCGAGATGGTCACTACGAATATCTGGTCATGCCTTTCGGGTTAAGCAATGCACCCGCCGTCTTCCAGGAGTTTGTCAATTATGTATTCCGTGACCTGCTCTATGTTTGTGTGGTGGTGTATCTGGATGACATCCTGGTGTTTTCTCCCGACTTACCAACTCACAGGAGGAATGTTCGTCTCGTTCTTCAAAGATTGAGGGAGAATCGTCTCTACGCAAAGTTTGAGAAATGTCTGTTGGAACGGAGGTCTTTACCCTTTCTTGGCTATATTATTTCCGATACAGGTCTCGAGATGGATCCAGAGAAGGTCTCTGCCGTGTTAAAGTGGCCAAAACCTGAGGGAATCAAGGCCATTCAGCGGTTCCTTGTATTCGCCAACTAATATCGGCAATTCATTCCCCAATTCTCCTCTCTGGTAAGACCACTCACTGCCCTGACTTGTAAAGGTCCCAAACCTAAGGATTGGACTCCTGAGGCCGAATCAGCTTTCGCCTCCCTCAAACAAGCCTTCTCAACCGCACCAGCTCTTCATCGGCCTATGATCAACAAACAGTTTTTCCTTGAAGTGGACGCCTCGTCATCCGGAGCCGTCCTCACACAAAAACTGCCTACCGGTAAGATGGTGACCTGTGGTTTCTTCTCCAAGGCATTTTCACCCTGTGAGCGTAACTACTCAATTGGTGATAGAGAGTTACTGGCAATTAAGCTAGCCTTAGAGGAATGGCGATATCTGCTTGAAGACGCAGTTCATCCAGTCATCATTTACACTGATCATAAGAATCTGTCCTATCTTCAGTCTGCTCAAAGGCTCAATCCTTGCCAGGCTCGTTGGTCATTATTCTTTGCTCGGTTCAATTTCTCTCTCCATTTCCATCCTGCAGAGAAGAATATCAAAGCCGATGCGCTTTCCAGGTCCTTCGTGTCAGACGACCTTGAAGAGGAGCTTCAACATATCATTGAACCGTCCAAGATGATCACGGTGGCTCCAGTCAGGCTGTCGCAGCTCCCTCCTGGTAAGACCCTTGTAACTGAAAGAGACAAGAAGCGAGTTCTACGCTGGGGTCATTCTTCTAAGCTTGCCAGACATGCTGGTCAAAAGAAGACGTTACAACTAATTTCTCGACACTACTGGTGGTCCACCTTGCGCCAAGATGTTCTGAACTTTGTTGCAGCCTGTCCCTCCTGTGCTCGTAATAAAACACCCAAGAAACTGCCAGCCGGTCACCTCCTTCCGCTCCCGATTCTGTCTGCTCCCTGGCAACACATTGCCATGGATTTCATCACAGATCTGCCAGCATCATCTGGTTGTACAGTAATCTGGGTTGTTATTGACCGGTTCTCCAAGATGGGACATTTCACTCCACAGTCTGGTCTTCCTTCCGCTCCTAAACTCGCAGAGCTCTTCATTCAGCTTGTCCTTCGTCTTCACGGACTGCCACTCCACATTGTTTCTGACAGAGGAGTCCAAATCATTTCCCGATTCTGGCGGTCCCTCTGTAAACTGTTGGATGTCACCCTGGACTTCTCCTCAGCTTATCACCCACAATCTAATGGCCAAGTGGAGAGAGTGAATCAAGTCCTCACCAACTATCTGCGACACTTCGTGAATGGTCACCACAGCGACTGGGCCGACCTGCTGCCATGGGCTGAGTTTTCCTACAATAATCATGTCGGTGAGTCCTCCTCTAACTCCCCATTTTTCATTGTTTATGGACAGCATCCTAAGATCCCGACTCCACTGCCTCTTGCTTCCGGCAATCCTGCAGCTGAGTCCCTGGCCAAGGACTTCACAAAAGTCTGGACTGAGACGAGGACCTCGCTGGAGCAGGCATCGGTTCGAACCAAGGAACATGCGGATAAGAGACGTCTGGATCCTCCACCTTTCCATCCCGGAGATAAGGTATGGCTGTCTTCCAGGCACATCCGACTTAAAGTCCCTCCTTATAAGCTGGCTCCTCGTTTCATCGGTCCTTTTGAAGTACTCCACCGAATCAACGATGTGTGCTATCGTTTGAAATTGCCTGCCTCCTTACGAATCCATAACTCTTTCCATGTATCCCTGCTGAAACCAGTTGTTCTCAGCCGCTTCACCCAGGATCCAGGTAATTTTCCTTCTCCTGTCAGTCCGAGGATGTTTATGAAGTGAAGGACATCCTGGCCATGAAGAAAAGAGGGGGCAGGTCACTCTTTCTGGTTGACTGGAAGGGATACGGCCCTGAAGAGAGATCCTGGGAGCCTGAGGAGAACATTAATGCCCCAGTTCTTCTTAGAAGGTTCCTGACAGGTTTGAAGAAGGGGGGGCGTAAGTAGGGGTGGGGTATTGTCATGCCCTCAGCCGCAGGTCCAGTCTCCGCTGTGCAGGGAGACCGGCGCCTATCACACAGCCTTACTCACCCTGTCCGTGGCTCCAGACGATCAGCGGCTTCTTTCTCTGCTAAGAACCTGCATCCTCTTGGCAGGTCTCCTGGAAATGCTCTTAGGAGCCGCGCCCCGCTTCCTGCACATACTTGAAACAGCAGGACACCTGTTCGCTATTAGGGCTGTCTATGTTGTGATGCTCTGTGCATAAAAAGCACCCTCCCCTTAAGGGAGGTGCCTGGGCAATGTGTTCATTCCATTGTTTGTGGCCTTCTGCTCAGGCCACATTCTGCTGTGCTCAGCTCTGCAAAGTGTAGTTTATCACTTTTGGTTTGCTAATCCCTCTGTCTACTCAGTATCCTCTGCTGGCAGTTCTCTATTCTGGATCCTTCTGGACTCTCCGGTTTCCACTCCAGGCTGGCTAAGCTGCTCTCACTGAACCATCTAGATATGGCTGCCGGCTGGATCAGCCTTTCCGAAACTTCACAGAGCTTCCAGGATTCTCTTCACTGATAGAGCCTGAGTTCCACCATCTTGTTTATACGGTCTGTACGGGTCGTTCCTTTGGTCCGAGTACTGTGGCATTTAGGCCATCTGGTGTTGTGACGGGGGAATCCCTGTATAGGGGTACACCTTGCCCGGTGCTCCACTACATGGTTCAGTGTTGTGGTCCAGAGGGTTCTTCTCTCAGGCACCTCTTTCTGTTTGTTTCTCATTTAAATAAATACCTTTGCTTTTTGGAAACACATTCTCCTGTCTCTTGTGTACCGGGTATACAGCTACCACTGCTCCATCAGTGGTCTAGTGAGTCCGCTATATTTCCCCACGCCCTGTGGGCGTTACACCCACCTTCTATGGGGCCCCGGGGAATAGACATTCTCTAGGTGATGCACGCCGGTGCTTCTCCTGCAACAAAGTGGGACATGTTAGTGCTGTCTGCCCTGATAGGGAGAAACGCCCAACTACCACCACAAAGCCGTCTGTGTCCCCACTGTATGTCCTCTTTGTAACCGGCTCTGATGCGAGGGCGAATGAGAACTGTCAATCTGTCACTGTTGGCAATAAAGTCACCATTGGTCTCAGAGACACTGGGGCAGAGGTGACCCTGGTGCGTCCAGCCATGATAACCAATGCCGATATCATACCAGGAAAGACTATGTCTATAACCGGGATTGGAGGGGTCAGGCCTGCCTGCCTATGACCCGTGTGTACCTGGACTGGGGAGCAGGGAAAGGACTGAGAGAAGTGGGAGTATCAGAGGCTATTCCCACCAATGTGTTGCTAGGCACGGACCTGGGGAGGATGGTGTCCCACTATGTTCCTCCCTTGCAAGTAAATGATGCAGAGAAGGTGGAAGAAGGAGACCCACCTGAGATCCCGTGCGAGGAGGGCAAATGTCCCCGTGCACAGGACTGTAATTATGTGGCAGCTGTGACCCGGAGTCAGGCTGCGGCTCAGACTCAGGCCCAGAGATTAGAGGATGAGTGTCAGACAGAACTGCCAGGACAGGAGGCCCATACTGTGGTCCCGGAGCCTCCATACATGGCAGACCCACCAAGGTCCCTGATAACAGACATTGAAAACTCAGCTTCAGACCAGGGCCTGGCAGTCACACTAGGCCAGGGCCTGCAGGCTGACCGTCAGAGCTTCCAGGAGGCCCTGCAGACAGATGTCAGTCTGGAGGAGCTCAGATGTCTTGCAGACCAACCCCCTGCTGCTTCTGGCAAAGAGAGAGTATACTGGGACCAGGGCAGACTGTATACAGAGACTATCCCCACGGATACTACAGAATCTTGGGACTATGAACGGCGGCTGATCGTCCCTTATCCATTTAGAGAACAATTATTGAGAATTGCCCATGAAATTCCTTTGGCCGGACACCTTGGAATACAAAAGACTAAAGCTCGCCTGACACATAACTTCTATTGGCCCAAGATGGGGACAGATATTGCCAATTACTGCCGATCGTGCGTAGTTTGTCAGAGAGTTGGAAAGTCTGGGAATATACAGAAAGCTCCATTGATACCACTGCCTGTGATCGATGAACCTTTCCAGCGGGTGGCTGTGGATATCATAGGGCCACTTGCAATCCATAGCAGCTCTAGCAAAAAGTACATTCTCACAGTGGTGGACTATGCTACACGATACCCGGAAGCTGTGGCACTATCCTCCATCCGAGCAGACAAAGTGGCGGATGCTTTACTGACTGTGTTCTCTCATGTGGGTTTCCCCGGGGAAATGTTGACCGATCAGGGAACCCAGTTCATGTCTGATCTGATGGAAAGCCTCTGTGAAAGAATACAAGTACAGCATTTTGTGGCCAGCGCCTATCATCCCCAAACCAGCGGTACCTCCCCCATCTGTTGTTTGCCTACAGAGAGGTACCCCAGGCGTCTACTGGATTCTCCCCCTTTGGTCGCTGGGCGATCGATACACAATGGAATGATCCAGCATTGCGGAGTCAGTTTATTCATGGGGTTTCTGGAAGGGTTAAAAAAGCCCTTCTGATGTACGAGACTCCTGCTTCTCTAGATTCCGCTATGAGTCTGGTTGTCTGCATTGATCGCCGTTTGCGTCAGGGGGAGCATGAGACACCGCCTATGGGAGAGGGTTTAGGTTCACGTTAGGTTGCTGCAGGTGAGCCCACGGAGCCTATGCAAATCGCAGGGGTGTCACATGTGACTGTGACATGTTACTGTGGTAAAACTGGTCATTTTATTAACATCTGTCCTCTGCTGTCTAAGAAAAACGCAACGGCGGAAAACTTCTAAGCTCAGAGGTTGTGGAGGAGACCAATCTGAGCTTATGTATATCCTCCATGGTGGTTTCTCAATGCATGCTCCCTGCTAAGGTTTTTATCGCTGGCAGTGAGCTGCCAATTACTGTTTTTGTGGATAGTGGTTCAGCCACAAATCTCATTGATGAGGAGTTTGCGCGCACAGCAGGTTTTAGGATTGAAAAACTGTCTCATCCTATCCGCGTGGTCACCATCAATGCTGCTCCTCTCTCTCAGGGGGAGATTACTGAATTTGTGGCTGAGGTGAAACTCCACATTGGGGTTCTACATTCCGAGCGGGTTACATGTAAGGTGCTCAGGAATCTTCCTGCTCAGGTGGTTTTGGGTTTTCCTTGGTTGTCCATGCACAACCCGGTAATTGACTGGAAAACTCAGGACATAATTCAGTGGAGCGAGTTCTGCCAGGAGAATTGCCTGGCCACGTGTGGCTGTGGTGACTTCAAGCGTTCCGGAGTCACTTCTGGATTTTGTGGATGTGTTCTCTGAAAAGGGTTGTTCAGAGTTGCCGCCACATCGTCCCTATGACTGTTCTATCAGGTTTAAACCAGGGGCCAAGTTGCCTAAAGCAAGGATGTTTAACATCTCCGGTCCGGAGAGACAAGCGTTAAAAGATTATATTGCTGAAAGCTTGAGCAAAGGGCACATCAGGCCGTCATCCTCGCCGGTGGCAGCAGGGTTCTTCTTCGTGAAGAAAGATGATGGATTACGCCCGTGTTTGGATTTCAGGGAGTTGAACCAGATTACGGTTCGTGATCCATACCCGATGCCACTGATACCAGATTTGTTCAACCAGGTTGAGGGTCAGTCAGGATTTCCCTAGTCTAAGGGAAATTGCAGGGGCCCGGGTTATTAGCTCTCGCTCACCTAGTCTCCCCGTGACAATGAGCATGCAAAGCGTCAGAAAGTGTTTCATGTAAATATGTTGAAGGCACATCATGCCAGGGAGGCCTGTGTCTTACCTGTCTGTAGCCTGCCTGAAGAGGGGGAGGCTGATCTGTTACTGGATGTGGGGGCCGTGACTCAGTACATGGAGTCCCTGGAGTCAGCAGAGTTTAACCCTGAGCTATCCAACAGTCAGAGGTCTGAGCTGATGGGGACGCTCAGCGAGTTCACCGAAGTCTTCACAGGGGAGCCTGGGAGGACACACTTAGCAGTTCACCATGTGGACACTGGTACTAATCCCCCAGTACGGCAGTCTGCATACCGTGTGTCAGCAGAGGTGAAGGCACACATGAGGGAACAGGTAGAGGAGATGCTGAAACTCAAGGTGATACAAAAATCCCAGAGTGCCTGGGCCTCGCCTGTGGTTCTTGTCCCAAAATAGGACCGTACTACCCGGTTCTGTGTAGACTACAGGAAATTAAATGTGCTGACTACATGTGAAGTCTACCCCATGCCGAGGATAGATGAGCTGTTAGAGCAGCTAGCTAAAGCATCGTACCTTACCATCATGGACCTGAGTAGGGGATACTGGAAGATACCCCTGACCAGAGAAGCTCAGGAGAGGTCTGCCTTTATAACGCCATTCGGGCTGTTTGAGTTTCTGGTGATGCCCTTTGGTATGAAGAATGCCCCTGCGACCTTCCAGATGTTGGTCAATCACTTATTGGAAGGATGTGATGGTTTTGCAGTCGCTTATCTTGATGATATAGCCATCTTTAGTGATTCTTGGGAGGAACACCTCGTACATCTTTCGCAGGTGTTGCAAAAGCTTAAAACTGCAGGTCTTACTGTTATGCCAGGGAAGTGTCGGGTATCCATGCGGGAAGTACAATACCTGGGACACCGTGTGGGGGGAGGACTGCTAAAACCTGAGCCAGGGAAGGTAGAAGCCATTACAGCCTGGGCCACCCCACGAACCAAGAAGCAGGTACTGTCCTTCCTGGGTACGGCTGGCTACTATAGAAGGTTTGTACCAAACTACAGTGCTCTGGCCAAACCGTTAACTGATCTGACCAGGAAGAGACTTCCTAAAATTGTCTCCTGGAGTCCTCAGTGTGAGGAATCATTTTCTGCCCTAAAGTCGGCATTGGTTAGTTCACCCGTCCTGCAGGCCCCAGATTTCACTCGCCGGTTTGTGGTGCAGACAGATGCCAGCACCTATGGGCTAGGTGCAGTTCTCAGCCAGGTGAATCAACAAGGAGAGGAACACCCAATTCTGTACCTAAGCAGGAAACTTCTGCCCAGAGAAGTGGCTTATGCCACCATTGAAAAAGAATGTTTGGCAATTGTGTGGGCTCTGCAGAAGCTGCAACCATACCTCTATGGGCGCAACTTCACCATGATCACAGATCATAACCCATTGAGTTGGCTCAACAGAGTAGTTGGGGACAATGGGAAATTGCTGAGATGGAGTTTGATACTTCAGCAATATGATTTCACAATTCAGCACAAGAAGGGAGTCGATCATGGCAATGCTGATGGCCTTTCTCGCCAAGATGGGGCAGAACCAGATACGTGCTCGGGGGTTGACCTGTAAGTCAACCCCCATGCACGTTCACAAGGAGGGAGGTGTGGTGAAATATGTGTATACAGTATATATCTATATGTGTGTAGTGGCATATGTCTAGGGTTATATGTGTGAATGGTGATAATGTAACATCTGTCCTGAAGGCAAGTCGCACCTAGGTGTTAATATGTACTTCCTTGGAATTAGTAGAAATGCTGTCTCCAGATCTCACCAGGAGGTCTGGCTAAGGCCAAGAACAAAGGAACACTTGACACCTCTGAGCTGACCTCAGACCAAAGTTATAAATTTAGGCTGCAGACAGAGAATTGTGTTCACATGTGAGGGCAGCCTGAGAAGCTGTTGTGATCCAATCTACATTCGTCCTACCCTCAGGGAGCAGAAGCAACTACCAGTTAGATAACTTCTGTAAGTTTCTCCTGTTTATTTTGATACTGTTTTGCATAAGTTGTATGTCTTTTTATTATCATATTTTTATACCTTTTCTTATTGTAAGCACTGACCCTTTTGTTATTAAAGTATAAAACTTTAACAAGTTGAACCTTGAATGTTCTAAAGAATCCATAGCCTAAAGGTGTGTGAGCCTTATGAGTGATAGACATATTTTTATTAGTATTATTATTAGTCTGGGACTCATCGCCCGTGTATTCGATGAGTGGTGGCAGCGCGTATGAGCGGGTGTGTGGCCTGGGTCGGTGTGTGATTTATGCTCCCATTACAGCATAGGACAGAGGTTGAATGCTGGATTGAGAGTGGGGAGATAGATTAACCCTTGCAGGCACAACCCCAAGTCACGTGTGAGAGCAGGCACGAGTAGGGATCCGTGACACTACTCTGTTACCATCATTACCTCCAGCTTCAGCTTCGTGTCCTCTCCCAACAGATCCCGAATCTCTTCATTGTAGATCTCCAGATAAGATGCGCGGACCAAGAACTTGGTGTTCTCTGCGCACTGCGAACAGAAGCAGACATGGCTTTATTCACACTGGGGCTGAAGGCCCATCATCATCATCATCAGTGGAAGGCAGAAAAGCTTCTTGTTGAGGGCTGGTAATTCTCCTGCCATCCCGGATGAGGTCTGGTCCTCTGGCTCTATACACGGAGCTGAGGGTGACCGCAGACAGATCTCCAGGATCTCATGTCTCACCTGAATACTCTCAAAGACGTGCTCGAAGGCCCGAGGAATGATGCCTCGCTGAGCCGCTGGATCCGAGACCCCCTGCATGCTGAACGACTTCCCGCTGCCAGTCTGACCATAGGCGAATATGGTGCCATTATATCCTTCCGTCACCCCCTGCAAACAGGATGCAGAATATGAAAAGGTTCCTGACCCCCTGTATACCGTACATTATACACGCTGACCCCCTGTATACCGTACATTATACACGCTGACCCCCTGTATACCGTACATTATACACGCTGACCCCCTGTATACCGTACATTATACACGCTGACCCCCTATATATCGTACATTATACACGCTGACCCCCTGCATATCGTACATTATACACGCTGACCCCCTGTATACCGTACATTATACACGCTGACCCCCTGTATACAGTACATTATACACGCTGACCCCCTGTATACCGAGCATTATATGCGCTGACACCTGTATACCGTACATTATACGTGCTGACCCCCTGTATACTGTACATTATACACGCTGACCCCCTGTATACCGAGCATTATACGCGCTGACACCTGTATACCGTACATTATACACGCTGACCCCCTGTATACCGTACATTATACACGCTGACCTCCTGTATACCGTACATTATACACGCTGACCCCCTGTATGCCGTACATTATACGCGCTGACCCCCTGTATGCCGTACATTATACGCGCTGACCCCCTGTATACCGTACATTATACGCGCTGACCCCCTGTATACCGTACATTATACGCGCTGACCCCTGTATACCGTACGTTATACGAGCTGACCCCCTGTATACCGTACATTATACACTCTGACCCCCTGTATACCGTACATTATACGCCCTGACCCCCTGTATACCGTACATTATGCACCCTGACCCCCTGTATACCGTACATTATACACTCTGACCCCCTGTATACCGTACATTATACACGCTGACCCCCTGTATACCGTACATTATACACTCTGATCCCCTGTATACCGTACATTATACACTCTGACCCCCTGTATACCGTACATTATACGCGCTGACCCCCTGTATACCGTACATTATATGCGCTGACCCCCTGTATACCGTACATTATATGCGCTGACCCCCTGTATACCGTACATTATACACGCTGACCCCCTGTATACTGTACATTATACACTCTGACCCCCTGTATACCGTACATTATACACGCTGACCCCCTGTATACCGTACATTATACGCGCTGACCCCCTGTATACCGTACATTATATGCGCTGACCCCCTGTATACCGTACATTATACACGCTGACCCCCTGTATACCGTACATTATACACTCTGACCCCCTGTATACCGTACATTATACACTCTGACCCCCTATATACCGTACATTATACACGCTGACCCCCTGTATATCGTACATTATACACGCTGACCCCCTGTATACCGTACATTATACACGCTGACCCCCTGTATACCGTACATTATACATACTTTTGTGTGTGACGCTTCAGACTCAGCAGCATTCGTCCTCCACCCTCCACCTGTATACAGTGAGGTCCAGAAATATTTGGCCAGTGACCAGAACTTTGTGATTTCAGCTCTGCAGGCCGCTATTTTGGATGTAAAATGAAACAACTAAAGTGGAGACTTTAAGGTTTAAGGGGTTGAACAGAAATCTCCTGAAAATTGTTTAGGAATTGGAGCCATTTTCCTACAAATCTTCCCCGTTTCAGGGGCTCAGAAGTAATTGGACTAATTTACTTTCCCATAAATAAAATCTGTGAGGCTTTGTAGCAATGATGGCTGGAGGCCATGGACGTCACCATCGCTGGTTTCCTCCTGTGTGAGGCTTTACAGCAATGACGGCCTGAAGTCTGGAGGCCATGGACATCACCATCGCTGGGGTTCTCCGGTGTGAGGCTTTAAAGCAATAGCTGCCTGAAGTCCGGAGCCATGGACGTCACCATCGCTGGGGTCCTCTGGTGTGAGGCTTTACAGCAATAGCTGCCTGAAGTCCGGAGCCATGGACGTCACCATTACTGGGGTCCTAAGGTGTGAGGCTTTACAGCAATAGCTGCCTGAAGTCCGGAGCCATGGACGTCACCATCACTGGGGTCCTCCGGTGTGAGGCTTTACAGCAATGATGGCCTGATGTCTGAAGGCCATGGACGTCACCATCGCTGGTCTTCGCCGGTGTGAGGCTTTGCAGCAATGACGGTCTGGAGGCTGTGACAGTCACTATTGCTGGTCTCCTCCTGTGTGAGACTTTACAGCAATGATGACCTGAAGTCTGGAGGCCATGCATGTCACCATCACTGGTGTTCCTCCTGTGTGTGGCTTTGCAGCAATAGCTGCCTGAAGTCTGGAGCCATGGACGTCACCATCACTGGTGTTCCTCCTGTGTGTGGCTTTGCAGCAATAGCTGCCTGAAGTCTAGAGCCGTGGACGTCATCATCACTGGGGTCCTCTGGTGTGAGGCTTTGCAGGAATGACGGCCTGGAGGCTGTGGCAGTCACTATCGTTGATCTCCTCCTGTGTGAGGCTTTAAAGAAATGATGGCCTGAAGTCTGGAGGCCATGGATGTCACCATCAATGGTGTCCTCCGGTGTGAGGCTTTGTAGCAATGACAGACTGGAGGCCATGGACGTCACCACGGCTGATCTCCGGTGTGAGGCTTTACAGCAATGATGGCCTGAGGTCTGGAGGCCATGGATGTCACCATTGCTGGTCTCCTCTGGTGTGAGGCTTTGTCGCTTTCAGTTCAGTGACTTTAGTTCTCGCTTGTTTGTGGCACTTTCTGCCTTCAGCCGGTGACGTGCGGCTCGATGGGCTGAGATCTGGTGAGGACTCGGTCATTGCAGAATCTGCCACTTCTTTGCCTTTAAAAGGATGTTTTGGATCATTGTTCGTCTGTCCTGTGGAGCACCGTCCGATGATCCTTGCTGCATTTGGTTGGATGTGAGCAGAGCGTTTTGCCCTGAACACACAGGATTCATCCGACTGCTCCTGTCTTCAGTCACATCATCAATAACCACTAGTGACCCGATGCCATTAGAAGCCATGCCTGTCCGCACCACTACACCGCCTCCACCATGTGCTGCACAGGTGTGCCGAGGATCGGGGGCCACTCCTGCCTTCACCGGGCTGTCTTTTTCACATCGTTCTGGTGCAGGTTGATTTGCCTTTCCTGGGCGGCTTCTTTAAATGTTTTGGTAAAGTCTACTCTGGCCTTTCTACTTTTAGGCTAATTTAATGGTTTGCACCTTGTTGTGACCCCTCTGTATTTACTCTAATAACATAAGAAACAAGCCCCTATCACAGACATTTGTGCTGATGACCTGGCCTCTCACTTTATAGAGAAAATAGATAACATCCGTCAGGAAATCCGCTCCCAGCCACCAAGTGCAGTGACTCCCATCCCTCCCTGCATCTCCCCTGGCTCACTCTCAACATTCGATCCCATCACAGAAGTCTCCAGGCTCCTCTCCTCTTCTCGTCCGACAACATGCACTACCGACCACATTCCCTCATATCTCCTCCAGTCTCTCTCTCCAGTCGTCACAACTCACCTTACTACAATCTTTAATCTCTCCCTCTCCTCAGGCATCTTCCCCTCCTCCTTCAAACACTCTATCATTACTCCATTACTAATGAAACCCACTGGCCGCTCCTTCAGTGTTCTGTTCTCTGGCTCCACTTCATCTCCTCTTCCTCTCGCTGTCGGGGTACCCCTGGGCTCAGTCCTTGGCCCCCTTTTCTTCTCTCTCTACACGGCCCCAATTGGACAGACTATCAGCAGATTTGGCTTTCAGTTCCATCTTTATGCTGACACACAACTATACACATCATCCCCTGACCTTACTACAGAACGCCACTGACTGTCTGTCCTCAGTCTCTGACATCATGTCCGCTCTCTATCTGAAACTCAACCTCTCCAAAACTGAACTTCTGCTCCCGCCATCTACTAACCTCCCTAAATCTGACATTTCCCTCTCCTTGGGTGGCACCATAATAACACCCCGGCAGCAGGTGCGCTGTCTGGGTGTTATGTTTGACTCCGATCTCTCCTTCACATCCCATATACAATCTCTTGCCCGCTCGTGCCGCTTACACCTAAAGAACATCTCTAGAATCCGCCCTTTTCTCACCATGGAAACAACAAAAACCCTCACTGTCACCCTGATCCACTCCTGCCTGGACTACTGCAATGCTCTACTAATTGGCCTCCCCCTTACTCGACTTTCCCCTCTCCAGTCCATCCTTAATGCGGCAGCCAGGGTTGTCCATCTGGCTAATCGGTATTCAGACGTGTCCGCTCTTCACCAGTCGTTACACTGGCTGCCTATACATTACAGGATACAATTCAAAGTACTTGTTCTCACCCACAAAGCTCTCCACAGTGCAGCACCCCCTTACATCTCCTCCCTCATCTCTGTCTATCGGCCTAACAGACCGCTGCGCTCTGCAAATGAGTTTCGACTAACCTCTGCAATAAGGCTACTTTCACACTAGCATCGTGCACTGCACGTCGCAATGCGATGTGCCGACGCAACGACGCTAGCGTTGAAAGCGCCGCACAACGGGGGCAGCGGATGCAGTTTTTCAACGCATCCGCTGCCCCATTGTAAGGTCCGGGGAGGAGGGGGCGGAGTTCCGGTCGCGCATGCGCGGTCGGAAATGGCGGACACGTTGCACAAAAAAACGTTACATGTAGCTTTTTTTGTGCCGACGGTCCGCCAAAACACGACGCATCCGTCGCACGACGGATGCAATGTGTGGCAATCACTCGCAATGCGTCGCTAATGCAAGTCAATGGAGAAAAAACGCATCCTGCAAGCACTTTTGCAGGATGCGTTTTTTCTCCAAAACGACGCATTGCGACGGAGGCCAAACGACGCTAGTGTGAAAGTAGCCTAATCTGTACCTCCCACTCCCGACTCCAAGACTTCTCCCGTGCTGCGCCAATCCTCTGGAATGCTCTACCCCAAGATATTAGGACCATCCACAGTTTACATAGTTTTAGGCGCTCCCTCGAAACACATTTGTTCAGAGCGGCCTATCATATTCCCTAATCAGTTATTTTGTTTGTGTGTGTGTAGCCCATTCACTATCTCCATCTATCCCCCACCCCCTGAAGATGGCCGGACCATCATTGTAAATACATCATTGTAAATACACACCTGTACTTTGTATCTCCCCCACCTCATGGTAGATTGTAAGCTCTCACGAGCAGGGGCGGCTTATTGTGCTCTAATTATTGTATTGTTAACGTTGTTACTTATGACTGTTGTGTTTGAAATTGTTAAGCTGTAAAGCGCTGCGGAATATGTTGGCGCTATGTAAATAAAGATTATTATTATTATGGTAACTTGGACACTGAGGCTCTGACCTACCCAGAGAGTCTTCACTTGGGTGGATCCTTAGCTTTTTTTTTTCAGCCTAATCATGGTTTGTTTCTCTTCCACTGAGAGCTCCTCTGACTGCATGTTGTGGGTTCACAGCAACATCTCCCAAATACAAATGCCACCCGGAAATCAGCTCCAGACCTTTTACCTGTTTAATAGTTTATGGATTAAAGAGGGAAAAGCCCATGCAGCTCATTAATGAGCTTCTGAGATAATTGTCCAATCACTTTTGGCCCCTTGAAAAAGAGGCAGCTCCATATTAAAGAGCTGTAATTCCGAAGCCCTTCCTACAGTTAGGGTGTGCATCCCTCAGATGAAGGGTCCGCTCACACTGGCGTGTGGTCTCTGTGTCAGAGTATCGGTTCAGTTGTGCTAATGACGCTCTGACAGTCTGATCCGACTGTCTCACATGACAGAATCGCTTAATTTCTCCATCTCCCCCATTGTGAACGTCGGCCTGTGATGACCTCAGACTGCGCCAGTGTGAACAAGCCCCAAAGCTGAGCGCCGGCCCAGACGGCTAAAATACCAACACTTGTGTCACCATCCGAATGTTTCTGGCTTCACTGTGTGGGGGGTAGAGGGGGCAGTGCGCAGCCATACAGGGGTCCTGTGCGCTCCTCCGTCCAGTACTGACCCGGGGGTCTGAGTGCAGAAAGCTGGTGCCCCACAGGGTGGGGGGTCTCGCACACTTACCTCCACCAGCGGGAAGGCGATCTCATTGTAGATCTGCTCAGTGCAGTGCTCCACGTAGTACGCCCCATCAAAGGTGAACTGTTTGGGGGTCTCCTCTTCTCCCTCCGGCCTCCTGATGAAGCACTGGCCCCGGGTGCTGTCCATGGTGACCACGGCTCGGCACTTCAGCTCTCGCTCTCTGCTGTTCATGGGCCGGCAGCGGACCACCACCTTCACACACTCTGACGCCATGACCCCAGGTAGTGTCAGTGCTCTCTGCTCCTGGCCAGCCCCTCTATGTCCCGCCCCAGGGGGCCCCAAGGTGACTGACCCCAGTACTGGGCGGTCACCAGCACAGCGCTCTTACTCCATTATCTGGGTGCTGTCTCTCTCAGCCCCCGGCTGTCTCTCTCCCCGGCAGTCTCTGACCGGATGGCTCTCTCCCTGGGGGTCTCTAACCGGATGTCTCTCTCTCCGGGGGTCTCTCAGGCTGTCTCTCCCAGGCTGTCTCTGTCCCCGGTGGTCTCTGTCTCTCTCTACGGGGGTCTATCTCAGGCTGTCTCTCTCCCTGGGGGTCGCTCTCTGTCTCTCCCGGATGTCTCTCCCCGGGGGTCTCTCGCTGGATGTCGCCCCCGCAGCCGCCTGCTCCGTCCTCCCCGATAGCGCGGTGGCCCCCGAATCCTGAGAATCCCCTGCACCTCTCGACCGCATTCCCGTCACCTAGCAACCAGCGCCGCCGCTGTATGACGTCACGAGCGGGGGGCGGAGCCTGCAGTTCCCTTTCAACTACAACCCCCATCATGTGCTCGGGGCCTCCAGATGCTGAGGACTAGGACAGGGTGGACTACACATCCCAGCAGCCCCAGTCTAGTCTCTGCTGTCAGCACGTGACTGGCTGCTATGGACACCAGCTGCTCTGCTCCCTGGGGCTGATGCGGACTCGGGAACGAGGCTGAAGTTGGTTTCTTATTCGGCAGTTTCTTATTCGGCAGTTTTTTCTTTTCTGTTTTTTATAGGTTTAACAACCAAAAATAATCATCAAAATAATAAAACACAATGCAGTGAGGAGCCCTGATGTGAATACGCTTAAAACGGCTACAAAAACAATAAAACTGGCACAAAAATGGGCATCAAAGTGGGCACCAAAGAGCGCTGAAGAAAGGGTTAAATGCCTTTGGGCCACTGATCTCACACGGCTGACATATAGAACGAGGCGCCCCACATCCAAACCAGTTATTTCCAGCCTGGCCCAAATGGGTTCTGGGCACCAGAACTGGCATCAAAGTGGGCAAACAGTCAATTTTGGCCATTTGAATAAGTAACTGATGTTTTTAAGGGGTTAAATGCCTTTGGGCCACTGATACGACACTTAAAATACACAGACAGTGATGCCCTGCATCAAACCCAGGTCTCTCCTGCCTGGCCCAAATGGGTTCTGGGCACCAGAACTGGCATCAAAGTGGGCAAACAGACCATTTTCACAGATTTGAATAAGTAACTGATGTTTTTAAGGGGTTAAATGCCTTTGGGCCACTGATCTGACACTTAAAATACACAGAAAGTGATGCCCTGCATCAAACCCAGGTCCCTTCAGCCTGGCCCAAATGGGTTCTGGGCACTAGAACTGGCATCAAAGTGGGCAAACAGCCCATTTTCACAGATTTGAATAAGTAACTGATGTTTTTAAGGGGTTAAATGCCTTTGGGCCACTAATACGACACTTAAAATACACAGACAGTGATGCCCTGCATCAAACCCAGGTCCCTTCAGCCTGGCCCAAATGGGTTCTGGGCACCAGAACTGGCATCAAAGTGAGCAAACAGCCCATTTTCACAGATTTGAATAAGTAACTGATGTTTTTAAGGGGTTAAATGCCTTTGGGCCACTAATACGACACTTAAAATACACAGACAGTGATGCCCTGCATCAAACCCTGGTCTCTCCAGCCTGGCCCAAATGGGTTCTGGGCACCAGAACTGGCATCAAAGTGGGCAAACAGCCCATTTTCACAGATTTGAATAAGTAACTGATGTTTTTAAGGGGTTAATTGCCTTTGGGCCACTGATCTGACACTCAAAATACACAGAAAGTGATGCCCTGCATCAAACCCAGGTCTCTCCAGCCTGGCCCAAATGGGTTCTGGGCACCAGAACTGGCATCAAAGTGGGCAAACAGCCCATTTTCACAGATTTGAATAAGTAACTGATGTTTTTAAGGGGTTAAATGCCTTTGGGCCACTAATACGACACTTAAAATACACAGACAGTGATGCCCTGCATCAAACCCAGGTCTCTCCAGCCTGGCCCAAATGGGTTCTGGGCACCAGAACTGGCATCAAAGTGGGCAAACAGCCCATTTTCACAGATTTGAATAAGTAACTGATGTTTTTAAGGGGTTAATTGCCTTTGGGCCACTGATCTGACACTTAAAATACACAGAAAGTGATGCCCTGCATCAAACCCAGGTCTCTCCAGCCTGGCCTAAATGGGTTCTGGGCACCAGAACTGGCATCAAAGTGGGCAAACAGCCCATTTTCACAGATTTGAATAAGTAACTGATGTTTTTAAGGGGTTAAATACCTTTGGGCCACTAATACAACACTTAAAATACACAGACAGGGATGCCCTGCATCAAACCAGGTCTCTCCAGCCTGGCCCAAATGGGTTCTGGGCACCAGAACTGGCATCAAAGTGGGCAAACAGCCCATTTTCACAGATTTGAATAAGTAACTGATGTTTTTAAGGGGTTAAATGCCTTTGGGCCACTAATACGACACTTAAAATACACAGACAGTGATGCCCTGCATCAAACCCTGGTCTCTCCAGCCTGGCCCAAATGGGTTCTGGGCACCAGAACTGGCATCAAAGTGGGCAAACAGCCCATTTTCACAGATTTGAATAAGTAACTGATGTTTTTAAGGGGTTAAATGCCTTTGGGCCACTAATACGACACTTAAAATACACAGACAGTGATGCCCTGCATCAAACCCAGGTCTCTCCAGCCTGGCCCAAATGGGTTCTGGGCACCAGAACTGGCATCAAAGTGGGCAAACAGACCATTTTCACAGATTTGAATAAGAAACTGATGTTTTTAAGGGGTTAAATGCCTTTGGGCCACTGATCTGACACTTAAAATACACAGAAAGTGATGCCCTGCATCAAATCCAGGTCCCAGCAGCCTGGCCCAAATGGGTTCTGGGCATCAGAACTGGAATCAAAGTGTGCAAACAGCCCATTTTCACAGATTTGAATAAGTAACTGATGTTTTTAAGGGGTTAAATGCCTTTGGGCCACTGATACGACACTTAAAATACATACAAAGTGATGCCCTGCATCAAACCCAGGTCCCTTCAGCCTGGCCCAAATGGGTTCTGGGCATCAGAACTGGCATCAATTTAGGCAAACAACCCATTTTCGCAGATTTGAATAAGTAACTGATGTTTTAAAGGGGTTAAATGCCTTTGGGCCACTGATCTGACACTTAAAATACACAGAAAGTGATGCCCTGCATCAAATCCAGGTCCCAGCAGCCTGGCCCAAATGGGTTCTGGGCAGCAGAACTGGCATCAAAATGGGCAAACAGCCCATTTTCACAGATTTGAATAAGTAACTGATGTTTTTAAGGGGTTAAATGCCTTTGGGCTACTGATACCACAGTGCATACATATAAAACAGGGAGCCCCACATCAAAAACAGGTCTCTTCAGCCTGGCCAAATGGGTTCTGGGCATCAGAACTGGCATCAAAGTGGGTAAACAGCCCATTTTCACGGATTTGAATAAGTAACTGATGTTTTTAAGGGGTTAAATGCCTTTGGGCCACTGATACAACACTTAAAATACACAGAAAGTGATGCCCTGCATCAAACCAAGGTTCCTCCAGCCTGGCCCAAATGCTTTCTGGGCACCAGAATTGGCATCAAACTGGGCAAACAGCCCATTCTCGCAGATTTGAATAAGTGATGTTTTCAAGGGGTTAAATGTCTTTGGGCCACTGATCTGACGATTAAAATTCACAGATAGTGATGCCCTGCATCAAACTCAGGTCCCTTTAGCCTGGCCCAAATGGGATGGGTACTGGGCATCAGAACTGGCATCAAAGTGGGCAAACAGCCCATTTTCACAGATTTGAATAAGTAACTGATGTTTTTAAGGGGTTAAATGCCTTTGGGCCATTGATATGACACTTAAAATACACACAAAGTGATGCCCTGCATCAAACCCAGGTCCCTTCAGCCTGGCCCAAATGGGTTCTGGGCATCAGAACTGGCATCAATTTAGGCAAACAGCCCATTTTCGCAGATTTGAATAAGTAACTGATGTTTTAAAGGGGTTAAATGCCTTTGGGCCACTGATCTGACACTTAAAATACACAGAAAGTGATGCCCTGCATCAAATCCAGGTCCCAGCAGCCTGGCCCAAATGGGTTCTGGGCACCAGAACTGGCATCAAAATGGGCAAACAGCCCATTTTCACAGATTTGAATAAGTAACTGATGTTTTAAAGGGGTTAAATGCCTTTGGGCCACTGATCTGACACTTAAAATACACAGAAAGTGATGCCCTGCATCAAATCCAGGTCCCAGCAGCCTGGCCCAAATGGGTTCTGGGCACCAGAACTGGCATCAAAATGGGCAAACAGCCCATTTTCGCAGATTTGAATAAGTAACTGATGTTTTAAAGGGGTTAAATGCCTTTGGGCCACTGATCTGACACTTAAAATACACAGAAAGTGATGCCCTGCATCAAATCCAGGTCCCAGCAGCCTGGCCCAAATGGGTTCTGGGCACCAGAACTGGCATCAAAATGGGCAAACAGCCCATTTTCACAGATTTGAATAAGTAACTGATGTTTTTAAGCGGTTAAATGCCTTTGGGCCACTGATACAACACTTAAAATACACAGAAAGTGATGCCCTGCATCAAACCAAGGTTCCTTCAGCCTGGCCCAAATGCTTTCTGAGCACCAGAATTGGCATCAAACTGGGCAAACAGCCCATTCTCGCAGATTTGAATAAGTAACTGATGTTTTCAAGGGGTTAAATGTCTTTGGGCCACTGATCTGACGATTAAAATTCACAGATAGTGATGCCCTGCATTAAACTCAGGTCCCTTTAGCCTGGCCCAAATGGGTACTGGGCATCAGAACTGGCATCAAAGTGGGCAAACAGCCCATTTTCGCAGATTTGAATAAGTAACTGATGTTTTTAAGGGGTTAAATGCCTTTGGGCTACTGATACCACAGTGCATACATATAAAACAGGGAGCCCCACATAAAAAACAGGTCTCTTCAGCCTGGCCCAAATGGGTTCTGGGCATCAGAACTGGCATCAAAGTGGGTAAACAGCCCATTTTCACGGATTTGAATAAGTAACTGATGTTTTTAAGGGGTTAAATGTCTTTGGGCCACTGATCTGACGATTAAAATTCACAGATAGTGATGCCCTGCATCAAACTCAGGTCCCTTTAGCCTGGCCCAAATGGGTACTGGGCATTAGAACTGGCATCAAAGTGGGCAAACAGCTCATTTTCACAGATTTGAATAAGTAAGTGATTTTTTAAGAGGTTAAATGACTTTGGGCCACTGATCTGACACCATTATTACATGCATTTTGATGCCCTGCATGAAATTCATGTCACTTTAGCTTTTCACAAATGGGTTCTGGCCGTGAGAATTGGCATCAAAGTTGGCATTGATTGTAATGATTTGAATAAGTAACTGAATTTTAAGGGGTTAAATGACCTTGGCCACTGATCTCACACCACTATTACATACACAGGCTGGAGACACACTAGCGATTTAAAAATCGGTCCTATTTATTGCAGGAAAGTCTGACGAGTGCAATGCAAGTGTCATGTGAGTGTCAGGCGTTTTTTGTGCGAGTACAATCTGACTTCTCACACCTAACACCCGATCTACATCTGACTGCAGTGCGATTTTAACATGAGATTTTACATACAGAAATGTTATTAATCATTTACACATAGTTTTAAAACGTAATATTCTTCAAAATGTATATATATATTCTAGATAGATAGATAGATTAAAAGCTGGCAAATGATCAGCCACGTAAATTTTAATCAGAGTGACAGGTTAGATTACGATAGAATAGAGATATACACATAGAATAAATGTGTGGTGTGTGTGTATACATATATATATATATATACAGTATATATACAGTGTATATATATATATATATATATATATATATATATATATATATAATATAACGCTGATAGCGTCACTCTGTGCAAAGCCTTTATAGACTGCGCAAGCGCGACGCGTCTGCACAGTCTGGATCCCACAGTGTGACGCATCCGGGGAGGAGGATTGTGGCCCAGGAGATCGCGGTATGAGTAAGTGTTGAGGAGAGCCATAAGATCAAATACTTAATTAACCTCAACACATAAGGTAATTGAGGGAAGCAACCTATAACATGTATTGTTTAACCTTACATAAGTTTTCCTCAGACAAAGTAAGACACTTAAGATGGCTGCCATCTCCTGTACCAGAGCCGTGTGGTCTGGTATCCAAGATGAACAATGAAGACACTGAAGATGGCCGCCATTTCCTGTTTCAGCAGACCGTGTGGTCTGGTATCCAAGATGACGCCCACCCCGATGACCTCATGGATCCACCCACAGCGACGCCCACCCTGATGACCTCACGGACCAACCCACCTTGATGACCTCATGGATCCGCCCATGGACTTGCTCATGCCCAACCCACTAACCAATGGAATACATCCGATCACTCCCATTTTAGAGCTAACCGAGCCCCCTTACAGGAGATATATAACATTGTGTTTGACTAATAAACTTGCCTTCTTGGAGCTGAGCCACACATTGATCAAGGAGAGTTACAGCTGACTGTGTCTGGTGTATTTCTTTAGTGCACATGATCAATATCCATTAGGCCAGGAGTAGGCAACTAGAGAATTGAACATTTATATTAATTGTTCAACCCTAATATAAGCACTGAACGCATACCGCGATCTCCGACGGAGAAGCAGAGACGCACCAGGAGGGTGAGTATGAAGGGGGGGGGGGTGAGCCATGCTATATTCACCTGTCCCCGTTCCACCGCCGGGTCTTCCGCATCCTCTGGCTGTGACGTTCAGGTCATAGGGCGTGATGACGTGGTCAGTGCGCGCCCCCTGCCTCAACAGTCACAGCCAGAGGACACGGATGACAGAGTGGCGCGCGACGGTGGAACAGGGACAGGTGAATATCGCAAGTGCCGGGTGTGACGGGGCATGCGACAGAGCAGGAAGAGACACCACGCCAGTAATCAATCCAATAAAATTTATCGGAACAGGGAACTGGGACAACACAAATCAAAGTAATTCTGCAGCGTCCGTAATTAGTCTACAATTAGTCCACACAAAGGGAGCAGATCCGGGGGCGCCACCTGGCAATCCGAAGCCAGGGAAAAGAAAAATAATCCTGGGATGGGTTTACTGGATCCAACAGATGAGGGACACAACACCATTCCACGTGGCAGCTTTTAACCCTCCACACACGGGCACCAGGATCTCGCCTCAGCATACGATCCCAGCCCTTCGCAAGTCACCACACAATTGAATCAGCCAACACATGAGTCTATTGTTCTGTGTCCTGGGATCCATCCCTCCATGAGGGAAAGCTCCCCCTTCTGGTTGTTGACTCAAGCCTGATTACATAGCAGTCCAGGGACACAGGCCGGGGGAGGGACACGCTGTTACACCGGGGGCCTTAGCCAGCGGCGACTCCAGCACCTGACCCCCATAGTGCGCTGGTGTTCCCGCCTGCTTAGGCACTCGGCGCCCAGCGACGAGAGGTGAGTCTGTCTTTTTTTTTTTTAAATCGCAGCAGCAGCATACGGGGCATATTATGCTATGGAGCATCTTATGGGGGCCATCAACGATGGGAGCAGCACATGACAGAATGGGGGCGCAGAATGGGTGCAGCACATTACAGAATGGGGCGCAGGATGGGAGCAGCACATGACAATGGGGGCGCAGAATGGTTGCAGCACATGACAGAATGGGGGCGCAGGATGGGAGTAGCACATGACAGAATGGGGGCGCAGGATGGGAGTAGCATATGACAGAATGGGGGCGCAGGATGGGAGCAGCACATTACAGAATGGGGGCGCAGGATGGGAGCAGCACATGACAGGATGGGGCGCAGGATGAAAGCAGCACATGACAGGATGGGGGCGCAGGATGGGAGCAGCACATGACAGGATGAGGGCACAGGAAAAGAGTAGCACATGACAAGATGGAGGCGCACAAAACAGGATGAGGGCGCAGGATGGGGCTGCACATGACAGGAAGGGGGCGCAGGATGGGAGCAGCGTATGACAGGATGGGGGTGCAAGATGGTAGCAGCACATGACAAGATTAGGGGGCAGGATGGAAGAGGCGCATACCAGGATGGAGACCATATACCAATATAAATGCTCGCCACCCGGGCGTAGAACAGGTTCAATAGCTAGTGTGTGTATATATATATATATATATATATATATATATATATACAGTGGGGCAAAAAAGTATTTAGTCAGTCAGCAATAGTGCAAGTTCCACCACTTAAAAAGATGAGAGGCGTCTGTATTTTACATCATAGGTAGACCTCAACTATGGGAGACAAACTGAGAAAAAAAAATCCAGAAAATCACATTGTCTGTTTTTTTATCATTTTATTTGCATATTATGGTGGAAAATAAGTATTTGGTCAGAAACAAAATTTCATCTCAATACTTTGTAATATATCCTTTGTTGGCAATGACAGAGGTCAAACGTTTTCTGTAAGTCTTCACAAGGTTGCCACACACTGATGTTGGTATGTTGGCCAATTCCTCCATGCAGATCTCCTCTAGAGCAGTGATGTTTTTGGCTTTTCGCTTGGCAACACGGACTTTCAACTCCCTCCAAAGGTTTTCTATAGGGTTGAGATCTGGAGACTGGCTAGGCCACTCCAGGACCTTGAAATGCTTCTTACGAAGCCACTCCTTCGTTGCCCTGGCGGTGTGCTTTGGATCATTGTCATGTTGAAAGACCCAGCCACGTTTCATCTTCAATGCCCTTGCTGATGGAAGGAGGTTTGCACTCAAAATCTCACGATACATGGCCCCATTCATTCTTTCATGTACCCGGATCAGTCGTCCTGGCCCCTTTGCAGAGAAACAGCCCCAAAGCATGATGTTTCCACCACCATGCTTTACAGTAGGTATGGTGTTTGATGGATGCAACTCAGTATTCTTTTTCCTCCAAACACGATAAGTTGTGTTTCTACCAAACAGTTCCAGTTTGGTTTCATCAGACCATAGGACATTCTCCCAAAACTCCTCTGGAGCATCCAAATGCTCTCTAGCAAACTTCAGACGGGCCCGGACATGTACTGGCTTAAGCAGTGGGACACGTCTGGCACTGCAGGATCTGAGTCCATGGTGGCATAGTGTGTTACTTATGGTAGGCCTTGTTACATTGGTCCCAGCTCTCTGCAGTTCATTCACTAGGTCCCCCCGCGTGGTTCTGGGATTTTTGCTCACCGTTCTTGTGATCATTCTGACCCCACGGGGTGGGATTTTGTGTGGAGCCCCAGATCAAGGGAGATTATCAGTGGTCTTGTATGTCTTCCATTTTCTAATTATTGCTCCCACTGTTGATTTCTTCACTCCAAGATGGTTGGCTATTGCAGATTCAGTCTTCCCAGCCTGGTGCAGGGCTACAATTTTGTTTCTGGTGTCCTTTGACAGCTCTTTGGTCTTCACCATAGTGGAGTTTGGAGTCAGACTGTTTGAGGGTGTGCACAGGTGTCTTTTTATACTGATAACAAGTTTAAACAGGTGCCATTACTACAGGTAATGAGTGGAGGAAAGAGGAGACTCTTAAAGAATAAGTTACAGGTCTGTGAGAGCCAGAAATCTTGAAATTTTGTTTCTGACCAAATACTTATTTTCCACCATAATATGCAAATAAAATGATAAAAAAACAGACAATGTGATTTTCTGGATTTTTTTTTCTCAGTTTGTCTCCCATAGTTGAGGTCTACCTATGATGTAAATTACAGACGCCTCTCATCTTTTTAAGTGGTGGAACTTGCACTATTGCTGACTGACTAAATACTTTTTTGCCCCACTGTATATATATATATCTAACGCCAAGAAGACCAAAAACGAACGGCACTGTCTGTGAAACGAGGTTATCCAAAAATTTCGGGTTCAGGTATTAATGAATAATAGTCCTAGCATCAGCCATGCATCAAGATCATAGGTGCTCTTCTGAAAATACACGAAAATCCATGACCATATGCAAGAAGAAAGAGAAGGCACTCACCGATCTAAAATTCCCAACTTTCTTTCATCTTCATGTTAAAAATATACTGACCCGTGGAAGCGCAAGCACAAACGGCCGTCGTCTATCCCTGCTCACAAGAACTCCGCTCCTCACTCCCCCGGCCATGGAATTTTTTTAACATTAAGATGAAATAAAGTTGGGAAATTTAGATCGGTGAGTGCCTTCTCTTTCTTCTTGCATATGGTTATATATATATATTGTCACGATATGGTATGAAATATCATATAAGTAGTTTCTCTTGCTAGCAAGCTGTGGGCTAAAAAAGCCCCCCTTCCCTTTCACTCAGCCAAGAGCTGCCTTGCCAATGTACATGGGGGAAGAGCGTTTTATTGCCTTAAGGAATTTTTACGACCAGGTTAGAATCTTCCTCCAGCAAGAACTGGATTCTAAGTCTCTAGAACACATGGAAGTTCTTTGTTTTGTTTTTGTAAGATATTACGCAAACCGTTTACGTTAAGAACACGAGAATATATATTCTTAATCCCCCTCGATAGATCTATCCGCCACACTAAACATGAGCGTCTAACTCCATCTAGTAAAGAAGTAGGGATTTCTCTGTAAATATGTATCCCAGATAGGACATATTTGATCTCATTAGAATGCCCACGTTAATCCGAGATGAATGTTGGGTTGGTTACGACTATGACATGTTTTGTAGCGAAGTTATAGAAAGTAGATAAATTTAAGGTTGAAGTAATCAGAATGTAGAGAGAGGAGGGTCTGGATAAGCCAGCCTTTCTGTGATGTCACTAGTGTCATGATATGTACTTTTGCCCTGTCCTGTATTTGAATAATATGCCATTTGATGTATGTAACTGTTCTCTGGTTTCTATTAGCTGTAATTTATGTATTTTCTTGTGCTGGGAGTCACCTGTAACAATGTCTCCTTCCCCCAATACTTGCAGCCCTAAGCTTTAATGTAATTAAGCTTTGTCAACTAGTGAAGGAATAGCCATTCTTCCTCACAGCAGGTGGCTAGTCAAATGTACATACTACGTAGACTAAGCGGAGCCGACCAGAATAGAATCTTCTGATGGACCCAACCATTGAATAGAAGGTGTGACCCCTGTTGTGAATTCCGTTCTCGGGCTCCCTCCTGTGGTCATGAGTGGTACTGTGTGAGTTTGTTCTTGGGCTCCCTCTGGTGGCCTTTAGCGATATGGCTGGTCTTGGCTGGGCTCAGCTGCTTCATTTCCTGCTATGCTGGGCCTATTTAACTCACCTGGACCTTCATTTGTTGCCTGCTGTCGGTGTATTCAGTCCTGATTCTGAGCTTTCCTGAATATTCCTTGTGACCAGTCTCCTGCTGGAGAAGCTAAGTTTGCTTGTTCATTTTGCTCATTATTTCCTTGAAAACGTTTCTCAGTATATGATGAGTTCAGTCCAGCTTGCTTTTATGTGATTTTTTGCTTGCTGGTTAGTTCTGGGGTGCAGAGTGCGCCCCTCACATCGTGAGTCGGTGTGGGGGTTCTTGTATTCTCTGCGTGGTTTATTTTTTATAGCTTTTGTACTGACCGCACAGATTCCTATCTATTTTCTGTCTATCTAGTATTAGCGGGCCTCATTTGCTAAACCTGTTTCATTTCTACGTTTGTATTTTCCCCTTAACTCACCGTTATTATTTGTGGGGGGCTGTCTAAAACTTTGGGGTTATTTCTCTGAGGCAAGTGAGGTCTTTGCTTTCTCTCTAGGGGCAGTCAGTTTCTCAGGCTGTGAAGAGGCGTCTAGGTTTTTAGGTAACGCTCCACGGCTGCCTTTAGTGTGTTTGGATAGGATCAGGATTGCGGTCAGTATAGCTTCCACATTCCCAGAACTTGTCCTAACATTCTGGTTATATGTATCAGGTCAGTTTTGAGATCCTACCACCGGATCATAACAGTACAGCAGGCCACAAAGTGTTAATGCAGCAGAAGAGGGAGAAGAGAAATCCTGAAGTCATTTTTTTTTTTTCTGCACTGTGTTTAGCCTCTCTCCTCTCCTTAATCTCTGGGTGGTTCTGAATTCAGTTTCAGATATGGACATTCAGAGTCTGTCTTCTAGTGTGGATCATCTCACTGCAAGGGTACAGGGCATTCAGGATTATGTAGTCCGCAGTCCTATGTCAGAGCCTAAAATACCAATTCCTGAGCTGTTCTCCGGAGATAGATCTAGGTTTTTGAACTTTAAGAATAATTGTAAGTTATTCCTTTCTCTGAGACCTCGCTCCTCTGGTGACTCTGTTCAGCAAGTTAAAATTGTTATTTCTTTGTTACGTGGTGACCCTCAAGATTGGGCATTCTCTCTGGCGCCAGGAGATCCTGCATTGCTAAATGTGGATGCGTTTTTTCTGGCGCTTGGAGTGCTTTATGAGGAACCAAATCTGGTAGACCAAGCAGAGAAGGTTTTGCTGGCTCTCTCTCAGGGTCAAGATGAAGCAGAGGTTTACTGTCAAAAGTTTAGGAAGTGGTCTGTGCTCACTCAACGGAATGAGTGCGCCCTGGCGGCGATTTTCAGAAAGGGTCTTTCTGAAGCCCTTAAAGATGTTATGGTGGGGTTCCCCACGCCTGCGGGTCTGAATGAGTCAATGTCTTTGGCCATTCAGATTGATCGGCGTTTGCGGGAGCGCAAACCTGTGCACCATCTGGCGGTATTTTCTGAGCAGAAACTTGAGCCTATGCAATGCGACAGGATTCTGACCAGAGTTGAACGGCAAAACCACAGACGTCAGAATGGGTTGTGCTTTTACTGTGGTGATTCTGCTCATGTTATCTCAGAGTGTTCTAAGCGCACAAAAAGGTTCGCCAAGTCTGTCACCATTGGTACTGTACAACCTAAATTCATTTTGTCTGTTACCTTGATTTGCTCTCTGTCATCCTACTCAGTTATGGCTTTTGTGGATTCAGGTGCCGCCCTGAATTTGATGGATTTGTCATTTGCCAGGCGCTGTGGTTTTATCTTGGAGCCTTTACAATTCCCTATCCCACTAAAGGGAATTGATGCTACGCCATTGGCCAAGAATAAACCTCAGTACTGGACTCAAGTGACCATGTGCATGGCTCCTGCACATCAGGAGGTGATTCGCTTTCTTGTGCTACATAATTTGCATGATGTTGTCGTGCTGGGTCTGCCATGGCTGCAGGCTCATAATCCAGTCCTGGATTGGAAAGCAATGTCTGTGTCAAGTTGGGGTTGCCAGGGAATTCATGGCGATGCTCCTTTGGTGTCAATTGCTTCTTCTACTCCTTCTGAAGTCCCTGAATTTTTGTCGGACTACCAGGATGTATTTGATGAGCCCAAATCCAGTGCCCTACCTCCTCATAGGGATTGTGATTGTGCTATAAATCTGATTCCTGGTAGTAAGTTCCCTAAGGGACCACTTTTTAATTTATCTGTACGGGAACATGCCGCTATGCGGAGTTATATAAAGGAGTCCTTGGAGAAGGGGCATATTCGCCCGTCCTCGTCCCCTTTGGGTGCGGGGTTCTTTTTTGTGGCCAAGAAGGATGGTTCTCTGAGACCCTGTATAGATTATCGCCTTCTAAATAACATCACGGTCAAATTTCAGTACCCCTTGCCACTGTTGTCCGATCTGTTTGCCCGGATTAGGGGGGCCAGTTGGTTCACCAAGATAGATCTTCGAGGAGCATATAATCTTGTGCGCATAAAGCAGGGCGATGAATGGAAAACAGCATTTAATACGCCCGAAGGCCATTTTGAGTACTTGGTGATGCCTTTTGGGCTTTCTAATGCCCCCTCTGTGTTTCAGTCCTTCATGCACAACATCTTCCGAGAGTATCTGGATAGATTTATGATTGTGTACCTGGATGATATTTTGGTCTTTTCTGATGATTGGGAGTCTCATGTGAAGCAGGTCAGGATGGTATTTCAGGTCCTGCGTGCCAATGCCTTGTTTGTGAAGGGCTCTAAATGTCTCTTCGGAGTCCAGAAGGTTTCCTTTTTGGGCTTTATTTTTTCTCCTTCTACTATTGAGATGGATCCAGTCAAGGTCCAGGCTATTCATGACTGGACTCAACCGACATCTGTGAAGAGTCTTCAGAAGTTCTTGGGTTTTGCTAATTTTTACCGTCGCTTCATCACTAATTTTTCTAGTGTGGTTAAGCCTTTGACGGATTTGACCAAGAAGGGTTCTGATGTGACGAATTGGTCTCCTGCAGCCGTGGAGGCCTTTCAGGAGCTGAAACGTCGGTTTTCTTCGGCTCCTGTCTTGCGCCAGCCCGATGTCTCTCTTCCCTTTCAGGTCGAGGTTGATGCTTCTGAGATTGGAGCAGGGGCTGTCTTGTCGCAGAGAAGCTCTGATGGCTCTGTGATGAGACCATGTGCTTTCTTTTCAAGAAAGTTTTCGCCTGCTGAGCGGAATTATGATGTTGGTAATCGTGAGTTGTTGGCAATGAAGTGGGCATTTGAGGAGTGGCGACATTGGCTTGAAGGAGCCAAGCATCGTGTGGTGGTCTTGACGGATCACAAGAATTTGACTTATCTCGAGTCTGCCAAACGGTTGAATCCGAGACAGGCTCGATGGTCGCTGTTTTTCTCTCGTTTCGATTTCGTGGTTTCATATCTTCTGGGTTCGAAAAACGTGAAGGCTGATGCCCTTTCTAGGAGTTTTGTACCTGACTCCCCGGAAGTTTCTGAACCGACTGGTGTCCTCAAAGAGGGGGTGATTTTGTCTGCCATCTCTCCTGATCTGCGACGGGTGTTGCAGGAGTTTCAGGCCAATAGACCTGACCGTTGTCCACCGGAGAGACTGTTTGTCCCGGACAGATGGACCAGTAGAGTTATTTCTGAGGTTCATTCTTCGGTGTTGGCGGGTCATCCTGGGATTTTTGGTACCAGGGATTTGGTGGCGAGGTCCTTTTGGTGGCCTTCCTTGTCGCGGGATGTGCGTTCCTTTGTGCAGTCCTGTGGGATTTGTGCTCGGGCCAAGCCTTGCTGTTCTCATGCCAGTGGATTGCTTTTGCCTTTGCCTGTCCCGAAGAGGCCTTGGACGCATATTTCCATGGATTTTATTTCGGATCTTCCTGTCTCTCAGAGGATGTCTGTCATCTGGGTGGTTTGTGATCGTTTTTCTAAAATGGTCCATTTGGTGCCCTTGCCTAAGCTGCCTTCCTCCTCCGATTTGGTGCCACTGTTTTTTCAGAATGTGGTTCGTTTACATGGTATTCCGGAGAACATTGTGTCTGACAGAGGATCCCAGTTTGTGTCCAGATTTTGGCGGTCCTTTTGTGCTAAGATGGGCATTGAATTGTCTTTTTCGTCGGCCTTCCATCCTCAGACGAATGGCCATACCGAACGAACTAATCAGACCTTGGAAACTTATTTGAGATGTTTTGTTTCTGCTGATCAGGATGATTGGGTGACTTTTTTGCCATTGGCTGAGTTCGCTCTCAATAATCGGGCTAGTTCTGCTACTTTGGTTTCACCTTTCTTTTGCAATTCTGGTTTTCATCCTCGTTTTTCCTCGGGTCAGGTTGAACCCTCTGACTGTCCTGGGGTGGATTCTGTGGTGGATAGGTTGCAGCAGATTTGGAACCATGTGGTGGACAATTTGACGTTGTCCCAAGAGAAGGCTCAGCGCTTTGCTAACCGCCGTCGCTGTGTGGGTCCCCGACTTCGTGTAGGGGATTTGGTATGGTTGTCTTCTCGTTATGTTCCGATGAAGGTTTCCTCTCCTAAGTTCAAGCCTCGTTTCATCGGTCCTTATAAGATTTTGGAAATCCTCAACCCTGTGTCATTTCGTTTGGACCTCCCAACATTGTTTGCCATTCATAATGTGTTCCATAGGTCATTGTTGCGGAGATATGTGGTGCCTGTGATTCCTTCTGTTGATCCTCCTGCTCCTGTCTTGGTCGAAGGGGAGTTGGAGTATGTGGTGGAGAAGATCTTGGATTCTCGTATTTCGAGACGGAAGCTTCAGTACTTAGTTAAATGGAAGGGCTATGGTCAGGAGGATAATTCCTGGGTTGTCGCCTCTGATGTCCATGCGGCCGATTTGGTTCGTGCCTTTCATTCGGCTCGTCCTGATCGGCCTGGGAGCTCTGGTGAGGGTTCGGTGACCCCTCCTCAAGGTGGGGGTACTGTTGTGAATTCCGTTCTCGGGCTCCCTCCTTTGGTCATGAGTGGTACTGTGTGAGTTTGTTCTTGGGCTCCCTCTGGTGGCCTTTAGCGATATGGCTGGTCTTGGCTGGGCTCAGCTGCTTCATTTCCTGCTATGCTGGGCCTATTTAACTCACCTGGACCTTCATTTGTTGCCTGCTGTCGGTGTATTCAGTCCTGATTCTGAGCTTTCCTGAATATTCCTTGTGACCAGTCTCCTGCTGGAGAAGCTAAGTTTGCTTGTTCATTTTGCTCATTATTTCCTTGAAAACGTTTCTCAGTATATGATGAGTTAAGTCCAGCTTGCTTTTATGTGATTTTTTGCTTGCTGGTTAGTTCTGGGGTGCAGAGTGCGCCCCTCACATCGTGAGTCGGTGTGGGGGTTCTTGTATTCTCTGCGTGGTTTATTTTTTATAGCTTTTGTACTGACCGCACAGATTCCTATCTATTTTCTGTCTATCTAGTATTAGCGGGCCTCATTTGCTAAACCTGTTTCATTTCTACGTTTGTATTTTCCCCTTAACTCACCGTTATTATTTGTGGGGGGCTGTCTAAAACTTTGGGGTTATTTCTCTGAGGCAAGTGAGGTCTTTGCTTTCTCTCTACAGGCAGTCAGTTTCTCAGGCTGTGAAGAGGCGTCTAGGTTTTTAGGTAACGCTCCACGGCTGCCTTTGGTGTGTTTGGATAGGATCAGGATTGCGGTCAGTATAGCTTCCACATTCCCAGAACTTGTCCTAACATTCTGGTTATATGTATCAGGTCAGTTTTGAGATCCTACCACCGGATCATAACAGACCCCTACCCCTTTCATGTGCAGATCCCAGGAGCTCAGACAAGCCATTCTTATTTTTGAGATCAGATGTGAGTTGATCCTTGAAGGAGGAGTGGGGATTCTTAGCTGAGGCAAGACCCCACGTCCATCTGTGACTGCGGAAGCGAACGGGGCGAGACTTAAGCTGAGGACATATCTCGTCGTTCGTGAGATTGTTTTGGGATCCTTTGGACTCGTGTGGACTATTGCTTTGTTAGCGGGCACAAGGATTATCGGGAGGTGCCCCGAACCTGTTCCGTGGACTAATTGTGGACTCTGTAGATCTACCTGCATGTGTTGTTCCAGCGTTCTTTGTTGTGATTTTGGTTTCTGGGCTCCCCCGGTGGTTTCTGGTGGTACTGCACTTGTGTGCTTCATCTCCTCTGTTCACCTGTTTTCCATCTGGATGTGGGAGTTTTCTATTTAGCCTTGCTCCTCAGTCATTTCTATGCCGGCCAACAATGTTACCAGAAGCCTTTCTGTTGCATGTTCCTGCTCCTAGACAACTATCAGCTAAGTTGGACTTGTTGTCCTAGTTTGTTTTGCATTTTTGTTCCAGTTCTCTGTGATTGATTATTTCTGAGGCTGGAAGCTCTTGTGAGCTGAAATTGCCACTCTGGTGTCATGAGTTGATATTAGAGTCTTAAAGTAATTTCAGGATGGTATTTTGAAAGGGTTTTCAGCTGACCGTGAAGTTTCCTTTTCTGTCTTCCTACTATCTAGTAAGCGGACCTCAATTTGCTAAACCTATCTTCATACTTTGTATGTCAATTTCCTCTAAAATCACCGCCAATATATGTGGGGGCTACTGTCTGCCTTTTGGGGAAAATTTCTCTAGAGGTAAGCCAGGTCTGTATTTTCCTCTGCTAGGGTCAGTCAGTTCTCCGGCTGGCGCTGGGCGTCTAGGGATAAAACGTAGGCACGCTACCCGGCCACTGTTAGTTGTGCGGTAGGTTTAGCTCATGGTCAGCTCGAGTTCCCATCTTCCAAGAGCTAGTCCTTTTGAATGCTTAATTACGTTCTCTTGCCATTGAGAACCATGACAGTTTGGCCGGCCAAGAGTTAAAATAATTGGCAGAAGAAAGGAGAGAAAAGAAGTCTGCAGAGATTTTTTTTTTTTTTCCCTGAGTTTGCTCATTAGTTGATTCACTAGCATCTCTGCTTACTGCAGCCTTCGTCTCTCTCTCCTTCTAATCCTTGAATGGTTCTGATTTCACCTGATTAATATGGATCCTCAGAGTTTAGCTACAGGTTTGAATAATCTCGCTATGAAGGTTCAAAGCTTACAGGATTTCGTTATTCATGCTCCTACATCTGAACCTAGAATTCCTTTACCTGAATTTTTCTCTGGGGATAGATCTCGCTTCCAGAATTTCAAACATAATTGTAAATTATTTTTGTCTCTGAGATCTCGCTCCGCTGGAGATCCTGCACAGCAGGTCAGGATTGTAATTTCCTTGCTTCGGGGCGACCCTCAGGATTGGGCATTTGCTTTGGCACCAGGGGATCCTGCGTTGCTCAATGTGGATGCGTTTTTCCTGGCTTTGGGGTTGCTTTATGAGGAACCTCATTTAGAAATTCAGGCTGAAAAAGCCTTAATGGCCCTGTCTCAAGGGCAAGATGAGGCTGAAATATACTGCCAAAAATTTCGTAAGTGGTCTGTGCTTACTCAGTGGAATGAGTGCGCCCTGGCGGCGAAATTCAGAGAGGGTCTCTCTGATGCCATTAAAGATGTTATGGTGGGGTTCCCTGTGCCTACAGGTCTGAATGAGTCCATGACAATGGCTATTCAGATTGATCGGCGTTTGCGGGAGCGCAAACCTGTGCACCATTTGGCGGTGTCTACTGAGAAGACGCCAGAGATTATGCAATGTGATAGAATTCTGTCCAGAAGCGAACGACAGAATCTTAGGCGAAAAAATGGGTTATGCTTCTATTGTGGTGATTCAACTCATGTTATATCAGCATGCTCTAAACGTACTAAGAAGGTTGATAAGTCTGTTTCAATTGGCACTTTACAGTCTAAGTTTATTCTATCTGTGACCCTGATTTGCTCTTTATCGTCTTTTACCGCGGACGCCTATGTCGACTCTGGCGCCGCTTTGAGTCTTATGGATTGGTCCTTTGCCAAACGCTGTGGGTTTGATTTAGAGCCTCTGGAAGTTCCTATACCTCTGAAGGGTATTGACTCCACGCCATTGGCTAGTAACAAACCACAATACTGGACACAAGTAACTATGCGTATTAATCCGGATCACCAGGAGATTATTCGCTTCCTTGTGTTGTATAATCTACATGATGTGTTGGTGCTTGGATTGCCATGGCTGCAATCTCATAACCCAGTCCTCGACTGGAAAGCAATGTCTGTGTTAAGCTGGGGATGTCAGGGGACTCATGGGGACGTACCTTTGGTTTCCATTTCGTCATCTATTCCCTCTGAGATTCCGGAATTTTTATCTGATTATCGTGACGTTTTTGAGGAGCCTAAACTTGGTTCACTACCTCCGCACAGAGATTGCGATTGTACTATAGATCTGATTCCGGGCAGTAAGTTTCCAAAGGGTCGTTTATTTAATCTATCTGTGCCTGAACATGCTGCTATGTGGGAATATATTAAGGAGTCCTTGGAAAAGGGACATATTCGTCCTTCGTCATCTCCCTTAGGAGCCGGTTTTTTCTTTGTATCTAAAAAAGATGGCTCTTTGAGGCCGTGTATTGATTATCGGCTTTTGAATAAAATCACGGTTAAATATCAGTATCCTTTGCCACTGCTTACTGATTTGTTTGCTCGAATAAAGGGGGCCAAGTGGTTCTCTAAGATTGATCTTCGTGGGGCGTATAATTTGGTGCGAATTAAGCAGGGGGATGAGTGGAAAACCGCATTTAATACACCTGAGGGCCATTTTGAGTACTTAGTAATGCCTTTTGGTCTTTCAAATGCCCCTTCAGTCTTTCAGTCCTTTATGCATGACATTTTCCGTGATTATTTGGATAAATTTTTGATTGTGTATCTTGATGATATTTTGATTTTTTCGGATGACTGGGACTCTCATGTCCAACAGGTCAGGAGGGTTTTTCAGGTTTTGCGCTCTAATTCCTTGTGTGTAAAGGGTTCTAAGTGCGTTTTTGGGGTTCAAAAGATTTCATTTTTGGGGTACATTTTTTCCCCCTCTTCCATTGAGATGGACCCTGTCAAGGTTCAGGCTATTTGTGATTGGACGCAACCCTCTTCTCTTAAGAGTCTTCAGAAGTTTTTGAGCTTTGCTAATTTTTATCGTCGATTTATAACTGGTTTTTCTGATGTTGCTAAACCGTTGACTGATTTGACTAAGAAGGGTGCTGATGTTGCTGATTGGTCCCCTGCTGCTGTGGAGGCCTTTCGGGAGCTTAAGCGCCGCTTTTCTTCCGCCCCTGTATTGCGTCAGCCTGATGTTACTCTTCCTTTTCAGGTTGAGGTTGACGCTTCAGAAATCGGAGGTGGGGCGGTTTTGTCGCAGAAAAGTTCCGACTGCTCCGTGATGAGACCTTGTGCGTTCTTTTCTCGTAAATTTTCGCCCGCTGAGCGAAATTATGATATTGGTAATCGGGAGCTCTTGGCTATGAAGTGGGCTTTTGAGGAGTGGCGTCATTGGCTTGAGGGGGCTAGACATCAGGTGGTGGTATTGACCGACCACAAGAATTTGATTTATCTTGAGTCTGCCAGGCGCCTGAATCCTAGACAGGCGCGCTGGTCGTTATTTTTCTCTCGGTTTAATTTTGTGGTTTCTTACCTACCAGGTTCTAAAAATGTGAAGGCGGATGCCCTTTCTAGGAGTTTTGAGCCTGATTCCCCTGGTAATTCTGAACCTACAGGTATCCTTAAGGATGGAGTGATATTATCTGCTGTTTCCCCAGACTTGCGACGGGTCTTGCAGGAGTTTCAGGCGAATAGACCTGATCGTTGCCCACCTGGTAGAATGTTTGTTCCTGATGATTGGACCAGTAGAGTCGTCTCGGAGGTCCATTCTTCTGCGTTAGCAGGTCATCCTGGAATCTTTGGTACCAGGGATTTGGTGGCTAGGTCCTTCTGGTGGCCTTCCCTGTCGCGAGATGTGCGAGGTTTTGTGCAGTCTTGTGATGTTTGTGCTCGGGCCAAGCCTTGTTGTTCTCGGGCTAGTGGATTGTTGTTATCCTTGCCTATTCCGAAGAGGCCTTGGACTCACATCTCCATGGATTTTATTTCTGATCTCCCTGTTTCTCAGAAGATGTCTGTCATCTGGGTGGTGTGTGACCGTTTCTCTAAGATGGTCCATTTGGTTCCCTTGCCCAAATTGCCTTCCTCATCCGAGCTGGTTCCTCTGTTTTTTCAAAATGTGGTGCGCTTGCATGGTATTCCGGAGAATATCGTTTCTGACAGGGGAACCCAATTCGTGTCTAGATTTTGGCGAGCGTTCTGTGCTAGGATGGGCATTGATTTGTCTTTTTCGTCTGCTTTCCATCCTCAGACTAATGGCCAGACCGAGCGAACTAATCAGACCTTGGAGACTTATTTGAGGTGTTTTGTGTCTGCGGATCAGGATGATTGGGTTGCCTTTTTGCCCTTGGCGGAGTTTGCCCTCAATAATTGGGCTAGTTCTGCCACCTTGGTTTCTCCTTTCTTCTGTAATTCGGGGTTTCATCCTCGTTTCTCTTCCGGTCAGGTGGAGTCTTCGGATTGTCCTGGAGTGGATGCTGTGGTGGAGAGGTTGCATCAGATTTGGGGGCATGTGGTGGACAATTTGAAGTTGTCCCAGGAGAAGACTCAGCATTTTGCCAACCGCCGTCGTCGTGTTGGTCCTCGTCTTTGTGTTGGGGACTTGGTGTGGTTATCTTCTCGTTTTGTCCCTATGAAGGTTTCTTCTCCTAAGTTTAAGCCTCGGTTCATCGGCCCGTACAAGATATTGGAGATTCTTAACCCTGTGTCCTTTCGTTTGGACCTCCCTGCATCTTTTTCTATTCATAATGTCTTCCATCGGTCATTGTTGCGCAGGTATGAGGTACCGGTTGTGCCTTCCGTGGAGCCTCCTGCTCCAGTGTTGGTTGAGGGTGAGTTGGAGTACGTTGTCGAGAAGATCTTGGACTCCCGTGTTTCCAGACGGAGACTTCAGTATCTGGTCAAGTGGAAGGGCTACGGTCAGGAGGATAACTCTTGGGTGACAGCCTCTGATGTTCATGCCTCCGATTTGGTCCGTGCCTTTCATAGGGCTCATCCTGATCGCCCTGGTGGTTCTGGTGAGGGTTCGGTGCCCCCTCCTTGAGGGGGGGGTACTGTTGTGATTTTGGTTTCTGGGCTCCCCCGGTGGTTTCTGGTGGTACTGCACTTGTGTGCTTCATCTCCTCTGTTCACCTGTTTTCCATCTGGATGTGGGAGTTTTCTATTTAGCCTTGCTCCTCAGTCATTTCTATGCCGGCCAACAATGTTACCAGAAGCCTTTCTGTTGCATGTTCCTGCTCCTAGACAACTATCAGCTAAGTTGGACTTGTTGTCCTAGTTTGTTTTGCATTTTTGTTCCAGTTCTCTGTGATTGATTATTTCTGAGGCTGGAAGCTCTTGTGAGCTGAAATTGCCACTCTGGTGTCATGAGTTGATATTAGAGTCTTAAAGTAATTTCAGGATGGTATTTTGAAAGGGTTTTCAGCTGACCGTGAAGTTTCCTTTTCTGTCTTCCTACTATCTAGTAAGCGGACCTCAATTTGCTAAACCTATCTTCATACTTTGTATGTCAATTTCCTCTAAAATCACCGCCAATATATGTGGGGGCTACTGTCTGCCTTTTGGGGAAAATTTCTCTAGAGGTAAGCCAGGTCTGTATTTTCCTCTGCTAGGGTCAGTCAGTTCTCCGGCTGGCGCTGGGCGTCTAGGGATAAAACGTAGGCACGCTACCCGGCCACTGTTAGTTGTGCGGTAGGTTTAGCTCATGGTCAGCTCGAGTTCCCATCTTCCAAGAGCTAGTCCTTTTGAATGCTTAATTACGTTCTCTTGCCATTGAGAACCATGACAGTTCTTGATAATAAATCTGTGGAATCATCCCTTGGCCTGTTGTCCCTTCTTGCTCTGCCGTACACCCCGTCACAACTAGCTGCAGGTTTTAAGTTTGTGGCAGGCTCCCCAGCAGGATTTCTTGTCTTTTTCCTGGAGAGCCCTGAGCACGTCCAATGAGCTGGGACGTATGGTTGCCTGCAATGCAATGAACTGAGAATATGTGAGTGTTATCTTTTCTCTTTTAATCCCCTTTATGTTATAATTACCTTGTACATATTTGCAATTGTCTCATTTGTAACATCTTTGTAAAATATTTTGATAAAGCACTGCCTACATTTTGTGGGGTATATTATTTCATGCCAGTTCTTTCTCCATGCTCTAAAAACGTACCCTAAGTCTTCTGAAGGGAATTTACGCTACTGTTTTGGGTTAGCTTCGGACCCGTTTAATCGAAGCTGGTGGCAGTAATACCGTGTACTGTGCAGGCCTTTGGGTGTTGTAGCGACTGCGGCATTGATAATTATTGTTCCTGCCTGAGTGGGAGTAGTTTATTGCGTCGCTGCAGCGTGCCCAATAGCCAGTACAAAGCAGGCAGCCTTTCTGGCGACTAATTACCCTAGGTGCAGTACCTAACCTGACCTGATAGAAAGGGGGGCGCCAGAGAGCTGCAAGCTTTAAGGGGAACTGTAAGCGGGATACACAAAAATCCCTGCAGTTCGTGGTATATTGAAGAGCAGTGGGATACCTAAAATAAGCCCCTGCTGTAAACTAAGAGGTCCCTAGCCTCGTGTGTGTTTTTTCATCACATTGTGGCAGTGGAGGGATAACTAAGATAAGCCCCCTGCACATGTGATAGCCGTCTGTTGGTCTAAAGTCACCCCAATCCGTGACATATTGTTGACAGTGGTCAGGAATCCCTGTGGATTTCGTGACCAATTGGTGGCAGCGGCTAAGGGATCGTGACATATATATATATATATATATATATATATATATATATATATATATATATATATATACACTGTATATATATAGTCTTTATATTGCAGAGAGAGATACATAGAAGAATAGCTGGTAATTCATTTGTCAGCCTCTCTAAAATCACTGCTGGAGCCGACAGGATAGAAGACATGGTTTACATACACTAAGTAGATGCAGAATAGTTAGATATGTACTGTATATGTCAGTGATCAATACAATTACTATAGTGTGTGTGCAAATTAGAGGACATGTATGTAATTAATAAAAGATTATTTTGGGGGGAAAAAATGTTGCGGGCTCCCGCGTAATGTTCCAATCCAGAGAGGGAAAGCCAGCGACTGGAGGCCAATGTTTATAGCCTAAGAAGGGGTTAATACCCATGGATCTCCCCAGGCTATGAATATGAGCCCACAGCTGTATTTTTAGTGTTTACTGGCTATTAAAATAGGGTGGTCCCCCAAAAATGACATGGGGTACCCTTATAATTAAATTCCAGAAAAAGCTATGCAGACAGCTGCGGGCTGATATTCATAGCCTAGGAAGGGGCCATGGATATTGACCCCTCATGGCTACAAACACTAGCTCTCAGCCTCCCCAGAAATGTCGCATTTATAAGATTCACCAATTTCAGCACTTAGCCTCTCCCTTCCCGCTGTCCTGTATCGGTGGTATATGGGGTAATAGTTTGGGGGTTGATGTGACCTTTATATTGTAAGGTCACATCAAGCCCGGCTTAGTAATGGAGAAGTGTCAAGAAGACACCTATCCATTGCTAATCCTATAGTTTTTACAGGTTCAATAAAGACGCAGCCAGGATAAAGTCTTTTAATGAAATAAAACACTAAACACAGTTTTTCATCCTTATTATCCAGCTAATACATACAACGCCCTTGTTCTCCTGTAATTAAAAAAAAACAAAAAAAAAAACAATATACCATACCTGTCAGTCGTTCTGTCCCACGCAGTGATCAATATCTGGGGAAAATACAGTTTGCAACTAGGAGCGGTGCTGAAATGCAACCGCCATGGCTGCAAACTACTGGGGAATGAGGAGATGCTGCCAGCGCAGCTACAGAGACTAGCGCTGATGTCACATAGTCTGCCCTCCCTTCCGGCTTGAACTGCAATGAACTCTGCAGCGTGGGAAAATGAACTGGCATTTTCCCACGCTCCAGAGTTCAGCGCGGGTCAGGCAAGCAGGGAGGGTAGACTCAGTGACTTCACCGCTAGTCACTGAGGGTACGCTGGCAGCATATCCTAATTCCCCAGTAGTTTGCAGCTGGGCTGGTAGCATCTTAGCACAGTCCTGGTTGCAAACTGTATTTTCCCCAGATATGGATTACTGCGTGGGACAGAACGACGGACAGGTATATTGTTTTTTTGTTTTTTTTATTCATTACAGGAGATCGAGGGCGTCTCATGGATTAGCTGAATAATAAAGATGGCAAAATGTGTTTATTGTTTTATTTAATTAAAAGACTTTATTCTGGCTGTGTCTTTATTGAACCTCTAACAACTATAGGATTAGTAATGGATAGCTGTCTTATTGACACCTCTCCATTACTAAGCCGGGCTTGATGTGACCTTACAATTCAAAGGTCACATCAACCACCCAACTATTACCCCATTGCCACCGCTACAGGGCAGTGGGAAGAGAGAGGCTAAGTGCCATAATTGCCATAAATCATGCAGCTGCGTCAACAAAAACTAAATCTCTGAGCAGTCACAAATACTCGGAGATTTCCCGAGCAACAAGTATATTCGCTCATCACTATTAACTACCTGCAAAAAACACTTGAACTTTCGATAGTAGTTTGCAAACCCCAAGAAGCGTTGCAAATAGTGATGAGCAAGTATACTCGTTGCTCGGGCTTTCCCGAGCACGCTCGGGTGGTCTCCCGAGTATTTGTGACTGCTCAGAGATTTAGTTTTTGTTGATGCAGCTGCATAATGTATGGCTGCTAGCCAGCCTGAGTACATGTGGGGGTTGCCTGTTTGCCAGGGAATCCCCACATGTAATCAAGCTGTCTAGTAGCTGTAAATCATGCAGCTGCGGCAAGGAAAACTAAATCTCTGATCAGACATAAATACTTGGAGACCACCCGAGTGTGCTCGGGAAAACCCAAGTAACGAGTATACTCGCTCATCACTAGTTGCAAACCCTTCAAGTCACGGGGCTGAACCCAATCACTAATAGCCTGCACCTTCTTGGGATCCATGCGAAACCCCTCATTGGAAACAATCAAACCCAAAAATGATAACTCCGGTACAAAAAATTAACATTTCAAATTTTGAAAAAAGTAGTTTTTCCCTGAGTCTATGAAGGACAGTACGCGAATAGTGAAAATGGGTTTCACTGTCAAGGGAGTAAATCAAGATGTCGTCAAGGTAAATAATCGCAAAGTGACCGATCAGATCAGCAAACACAATATTAATAAAATTTTGAAAAATGGCCAGGGGTGTTTGTTAGCCCGAAGGACGTAAAGAGATTCTCAAAAAGAACTTCTCACGTGAGAAACGCCGTCTTCCACTCGTCTCCCTCTCAAACACTTATCCAAGTATAGGCTCCCCACAAATCGAACTTTGAAAATCATTTGGCCCCAGACAACTGGTTACACAAGTCAGGAATGAGAGGAAGTGGGTAAGTGTTTCTCACAGTGATTTTGTTGAGTTCAAGAAAGTCGAGGCAAGGACTCAAACCACCATCTTTTTTCTTTACAAAGAAAAAGCCAGCTGCCACAGGAGAAACATAAGGGCGGACATGCCCCTTACGAAGACTCTCGGCAATATACTCCTTCATGGCCAGCCGCTCAGGACAAGACAGATTAAATTGATGGCACAATTAAAAGATGGATGTGGCGGTAGAACCTCAGCCTTGCTTTCAGAGAACACGTCTTCAAAGACCTTCAGATACTCCGAAATAGCTTCCAGACCGACAGACAACACAGATACACACTTCAAGGACTTAGATAAGGACCATTGAACAATTTCCTCAGTAACCCAGTTAATAAAAGGGTTTTGATGCTGTAACCAAGGCATTCCCGACACCAACCCACTATATTTGCCCACTTTGATGCTAATTCTGGTGCCCAGAACCCATTTGGGCTAGGCTGGAGGGACCTGGGTTTGATGCAGGGCATCACTATTTGTGTATTTTAAGTGTCAGATCAGTGGCCCAAAACCATTTAACCCCTTAAAAACAGCAGGTCCCTATTCAAATCTGTTAAAATTGGCTGTTTGCCCAGTTTCATGACAGTTCTGATGCCCAGAACTAATTTGGGCCAGGCTGAAGAGACCTGGTTTTATTGTGGGGCTCCCTGTTCTATATGTATGCACTCTGGTATCAGTGGCACAAAGGAATTTAACCCCTTAAAAACACCAGTTACTTATTCAAATCTGTGAAAATGGACTGTTTGCCCACTGATGCCAGTTCTGGTGCCCAGAACCCATTTGGGCCAGGCTGGAGAGATCTGGGTTTGATGCAGGGCATCACTGTCTGTGTATTTTAAGCGTCGTATTAGTGGCCCAAAGGCATTTAACCCCTTAAAAACATCAGTTACTTATTCGAATCTGTGAAAATGGGCTGTTTGCCCACTTTGATGCCAGTTCTGGTGCCCAGAACCCATTTGGGCCAGGCTGAAGGGACCTGGGTTTGATGCAGGTCATCACTTTCTGTGTATTTTAAGTGTCAGATCAGTGGCCCAAAGGCATTTAACCCCTTAAAAACATCAGTTACTTATTCAAATCTGTGAAAATGGGCTGTTTGCCCACTTTGATGCCAGTTCTGGTGCCCAGAACCCATTTGGGCCAGGCTGGAGAGACCTGGGTTTGATGCAGGGCATCACTGTCTGTGTATTTTAAGTGTCGTATTAGTGGCCCAAAGGCATTTAACCCCTTAAAAACATCAGTTACTTATTCAAATCTGTGAAAATGGGCTGTTTGCCCACTTTGATGCCAGTTCTGGTGCCCAGAACCCATTTGGGCCAGGCTGGAGAGACCTGGGTTTGATGCAGGGCATCACTTTCTGTGTATTTTAAGTGTCAGATCAGTGGCCCAAAGGCATTTAACCCCTTAAAAACATCAGTTACTTATTCAAATCTGTGAAAATGGGCTGTTTGCCCACTTTGATGCCAGTTCTGGTGCCCAGAACCCATTTGGGCCAGGCTGGAGAGACCTGGGTTTGATGCAGGGCATCACTGTCTGTGTATTTTAAGTGTCGTATCAGTGGCCCAAAGGCATTTAACCCCTTAAAAACATCAGTTACTTATTCAAATCTGTGAAAATGGGCTGTTTGCCCACTTTGATGCCAGTTCTGGTGCCCAGAACCCATTTGGGCCAGGCTGGAGAGACCTGGGTTTGATGCAGGACATCACTGTCTGTGTATTTTAAGTGTCGTATTAGTGGCCCAAAGGCACTTAACCCCTTAAAAACATCAGTTACTTATTCAAATCTGTGAAAATGGGCTGTTTGCCCACTTTGATGCCAGTTCTGGTGCCCAGAACCCATTTGGGCCAGGCTGAAGGGACCTGGGTTTGATGCAGGGCATCACTTTCTGTGTATTTTAAGTGTCAGATCAGTGGCCCAAAGGCATTTAACCCCTTAAAAACATCAGTTACTTATTCAAATCTGTGAAAATGGGCTGTTTGCCCACTTTGATGCCAGTTCTGGTGCCCAGAACCCATTTGGGCCAGGCTGAAGGGACCTGGGTTTGATGCAGGGCATCACTTTCTGTGTATTTTAAGTGTCGTATCAGTGGCCCAAAGGCATTTAACCCCTTAAAAACATCAGTTACTTATTCAAATCTGTGAAAATGGGCTGTTTGCCCACTTTGATGCCAGTTCTGGTGCCCAGAACCCATTTGGGCCAGGCTGGAGAGACCTGGGTTTGATGCAGGGCATCACTTTCTGTGTATTTTAAGTGTCAGATCAGTGGCCCAAAGGCATTTAACCCCTTAAAAACATCAGTTACTTATTCAAATCTGTGAAAATGGGCTGTTTGCCCACTTTGATGCCAGTTCTGGTGCCCAGAACCCATTTGGGCCAGGCTGGAGAGACCTGGGTTTGATGCAGGGCATCACTGTCTGTATTTTAAGTGTCGTATTAGTGGCCCAAAGGCATTTAACCCCTTAAAAACATCAGTTACTTATTCAAATCTGTGAAAATGGGCTGTTTGCCCACTTTGATGCCAGTTCTGGTGCCCAGAACCCATTTGGGCCAGGCTGGAGAGACCTGGGTTTGATGCAGGGCATCACTGTCTGTATTTTAAGTGTCGTATTAGTGGCCCAAAGGCATTTAACCCCTTAAAAACATCAGTTACTTATTCAAATCTGTGAAAATGGGCTGTTTGCCCACTTTGATGCCAGTTCTGGTGCCCAGAACCCATTTGGGCCAGGCTGGAGAGACCTGGGTTTGATGCAGGGCATCACTGTCTGTGTATTTTAAGTGTCATATTAGTGGCCCAAAGGCATTTAACCCCTTAAAAACATCAGTTACTTATTCAAATCTGTGAAAATGGGCTGTTTGCCCACTTTGATGCCAGTTCTGGTGCCCAGAACCCATTTGGGCCAGGCTGGAGAGACCTGGGTTTGATGCAGGGCATCACTGTCTGTGTATTTTAAGTGTCGTATTAGTGGCCCAAAGGCATTTAACCCCTTAGAAACATCAGTTACTTATTCAAATCTGTGAAAATGGGCTGTTTGCCCACTTTGATGCCAGTTCTTGTGCCCAGAACCCATTTGGGCCAGGCTGAAGGGACCTGGGTTTGATGCAGGGCATCACTTTATGTGTATTTTAAGTGTCAGATCAGTGGCCCAAAGGCATTTAACCCCTTAAAAACATCAGTTACTTATTCAAATCTGTGAAAATGGGCTGTTTGCCCACTTTGATGCCAGTTCTTGTGCCCAGAACCCATTTGGGCCAGGCTGAAGGGACCTGGGTTTGATGCAGGGCATCACTGTCTGTGTATTTTAAGTGTCGTATCAGTGGCCCAAAGGCATTTAACCCCTTAAAAACATCAGTTACTTATTCAAATCTGTGAAAATGGGCTGTTTGCCCACTTTGATGCCAGTTCTGGTGCCCAGAACCCATTTGGGCCAGGCTGGAGAGACCTGGGTTTGATGCAGGGCATCACTGTCTGTGTATTTTAAGTGTCGTATTAGTGGCCCAAAGGCATTTAACCCCTTAAAAACATCAGTTACTTATTCAAATCTGTGAAAATGGGCTGTTTGCCCACTTTGATGCCAGTTCTGGTGCCCAGAACCCATTTGGGCCAGGCTCAAGGGACCTGGGTTTGATGCAGGGCATCACTTTCTGTGTATTTTAAGTGTCAGATCAGTGGCCCAAAGGCATTTAACCCCTTAAAAACATCAGTTACTTATTCAAATCTGTGAAAATGGGCTGTTTGCCCACTTTGATGCCAGTTCTGGTGCCCAGAACCCATTTGGGCCAGGCTCAAGGGACCTGGGTTTGATGCAGGGCATCACTTTCTGTGTATTTTAAGTGTCAGATCAGTGGCCCAAAGGCATTTAACCCCTTAAAAACATCAGTTACTTATTCAAATCTGTGAAAATGGGCTGTTTGCCCACTTTGATGCCAGTTCTGGTGCCCAGAACCCATTTGGGCCAGGCTGAAGGGACCTGGTTTTGATGCAGGGCATCACTGTCTGTGTATTTTAAGTGTCGTATCAGTGGCCCAAAGGCATTTAACCCCTTAAAAACATCAGTTACTTATTCAAATCTGTGAAAATGGGCTGTTTGCCCACTTTGATGCCAGTTCTGGTGCCCAGAACCCATTTGGGCCAGGCTGGAGAGACCTGGGTTTGATGCAGGGCATCACTGTCTGTGTATTTTAAGTGTCATATTAGTGGCCCAAAGGCATTTAACCCCTTAAAAACATCAGTTACTTATTCAAATCTGTGAAAATGGGCTGTTTGCCCACTTTGATGCCAGTTCTGGTGCCCAGAACCCATTTGGGCCAGGCTGGATAGACCTGGGTTTGATGCAGGGCATCACTGTCTGTGTATTTTAAGTGTCGTGTTAGTGGCCCAAAGGCATTTAACCCCTTAAAAACATCAGTTACTTATTCAAATCTGTGAAAATGGGCTGTTTGCCCACTTTGATGCCAGTTCTGGTGCCCAGAACCCATTTGGGCCAGGCTGAAGGGACCTGGGTTTGATGCAGGGCATCACTGTCTGTGTATTTTAAGTGTCGTATCAGTGGCCCAAAGGCATTTAACCCCTTAAAAACATCAGTTACTTATTCAAATCTGTGAAAATGGGCTGTTTGCCCACTTTGATGCCAGTTCTTGTGCCCAGAACCCATTTGGGCCAGGCTGAAGGGACCTGGGTTTGATGCAGGGCATCACTTTATGTGTATTTTAAGTGTCAGATCAGTGGGCCAAAGGCATTTAACCCCTTAAAAACATCAGTTACTTATTCAAATCTGTGAAAATGGGCTGTTTGCTCACTTTGATGCCAGTTCTGGTACCCAGAACCCATTTGGGCCAGGCTGGAGAGATCTGGGTTTGATGCAGGGCATCACTGTCTGTGTATTTTAAGTGTCGTATTAGTGGCCCAAAGGCATTTAACCCCTTAAAAACATCAGTTACTTATTCAAATCTGTGAAAATGGGCTGTTTGCCCACTTTGATGCCAGTTCTTGTGCCCAGAACCCATTTGGGCCAGGCTGAAGGGACCTGGGTTTGATGCAGGGCATCACTTTATGTGTATTTTAAGTGTCAGATCAGTGGCCCAAAGGCATGTAACCCCTTAAAAACATCAGTTACTTATTCAAATCTGTGAAAATGGGCTGTTTGCTCACTTTGATGCCAGTTCTGGTGCCCAGAACCCATTTGGGCCAGGCTGGAGAGATCTGGGTTTGATGCAGAGCATCACTGTCTGTGTATTTTAAGTGTCGTATTAGTGGCCCAAAGGCATTTAACCCCTTAAAAACATCAGTTACTTATTCAAATCTGTGAAAATGGGCTGTTTGCCCACTTTGATGCCAGTTCTGGTGCCCAGAACCCATTTGGGCCAGGCTGGAGAGACCTGGGTTTGATGCAGGGCATCACTGTCTGTGTATTTTAAGTGTCGTATTAGTGGCCCAAAGGCATTTAACCCCTTAAAAACATCAGTTACTTATTCAAATCTGTGAAAATGGGCTGTTTGCCCACTTTGATGCCAGTTCTGGTGCCCAGAACCCATTTGGGCCAGGCTGGAGAGACCTGGGTTTGATGCAGGGCATCACTGTCTGTGTATTTTAAGTGTCATATTAGTGGCCCAAAGGCATTTAACCCCTTAAAAACATCAGTTACTTATTCAAATCTGTGAAAATGGGCTGTTTGCCCACTTTGATGCCAGTTCTGGTGCCCAGAACCCATTTGGGCCAGGCTGGAGAGACCTGGGTTTGATGCAGGGCATCACTGTCTGTGTATTTTAAGTGTCGTATTAGTGGCCCAAAGGCATTTAACCCCTTAAAAACATCAGTTACTTATTCAAATCTGTGAAAATGGGCTGTTTGCCCACTTTGATGCCAGTTCTGGTGCCCAGAACCCATTTGGGCCAGGCTCAAGGGACCTGGGTTTGATGCAGGGCATCACTTTCTGTGTATTTTAAGTGTCAGATCAGTGGCCCAAAGGCATTTAACCCCTTAAAAACATCAGTTACTTATTCAAATCTGTGAAAATGGGCTGTTTGCCCACTTTGATGCCAGTTCTGGTGCCCAGAACCCATTTGGGCCAGGCTCAAGGGACCTGGGTTTGATGCAGGGCATCACTTTCTGTGTATTTTAAGTGTCAGATCAGTGACCCAAAGGCATTTAACCCCTTAAAAACATCAGTTACTTATTCAAATCTGTGAAAATGGGCTGTTTGCCCACTTTGATGCCAGTTCTGGTGCCCAGAACCCATTTGGGCCAGGCTGGAGAGACCTGGGTTTGATGCAGGGCATCACTGTCTGTGTATTTTAAGTGTCGTATTAGTGGCCCAAAGGCATTTAACCTCTTAAAAACATCAGTTACTTATTCAAATCTGTGAAAATGGGCTGTTTGCCCACTTTGATGCCAGTTCTGGTGCCCAGAACCCATTTGGGCCAGGCTGAAGGGACCTGGGTTTGATGCAGGGCATCACTGTCTGTGTATTTTAAGTGTCGAATCAGTGGCCCAAAGGCATTTAACCCCTTAAAAACATCAGTTACTTATTCAAATCTGTGAAAATGGGCTGTTTGCCCACTTTGATGCCAGTTCTGGTGCCCAGAACCCATTTGGGCCAGGCTGGAGAGACCTGGGTTTGATGCAGGGCATCACTGTCTGTGTATTTTAAGTGTCATATTAGTGGCCCAAAGGCATTTAACCCCTTAAAAACATCAGTTACTTATTCAAATCTGTGAAAATGGGCTGTTTGCCCACTTTGATGCCAGTTCTGGTGCCCAGAACCCATTTGGGCCAGGCTGGAGAGACCTGGGTTTGATGCAGGGCATCACTGTCTGTGTATTTTAAGTGTCGTATTAGTGGCCCAAAGGCATTTAACCCCTTAAAAACATCAGTTACTTATTCAAATCTGTGAAAATGGGCTGTTTGCCCACTTTGATGCCAGTTCTGGTGCCCAGAACCCATTTGGGCCAGGCTGAAGGGACCTGGGTTTGATGCAGGGCATCACTGTCTGTGTATTTTAAGTGTCGTATCAGTGGCCCAAAGGCATTTAACCCCTTAAAAACATCAGTTACTTATTCAAATCTGTGAAAATGGGCTGTTTGCCCACTTTGATGCCAGTTCTGGTGCCCAGAACCCATTTGGGCCAGGCTGGAGAGACCTGGGTTTGATGCAGGGCATCACTGTCTGTGTATTTTAAGTGTCGTATTAGTGGCCCAAAGGCATTTAACCCCTTAAAAACATCAGTTACTTATTCAAATCTGTGAAAATGGGCTGTTTGCCCACTTTGATGCCAGTTCTGGTGCCCAGAACCCATTTGGGCCAGGCTGAAGGGACCTGGGTTTGATGCAGGGCATCACTGTCTGTGTATTTTAAGTGTCGTATCAGTGGCCCAAAGGCATTTAACCCCTTAAAAACATCAGTTACTTATTCAAATCTGTGAAAATGGGCTGTTTGCCCACTTTGATGCCAGTTCTTGTGCCCAGAACCCATTTGGGCCAGGCTGAAGGGACCTGGGTTTGATGCAGGGCATCACTTTATGTGTATTTTAAGTGTCAGATCAGTGGGCCAAAGGCATTTAACCCCTTAAAAACATCAGTTACTTATTAAAATCTGTGAAAATGGGCTGTTTGCCCACTTTGATGCCAGTTCTGGTGCCCAGAACCCATTTGGGCCAGGCTGGAGAGACCTGGGTTTGATGCAGGGCATCACTGTCTGTGTATTTTAAGTGTCGTATTAGTGGCCCAAAGGCATTTAACCCCTTAAAAACATCAGTTACTTATTCAAATCTGTGAAAATGGGCTGTTTGCCCACTTTGATGCCAGTTCTGGTGCCCAGAACCCATTTGGGCCAGGCTGGAGAGACCTGGGTTTGATGCAGGGCATCACTTTCTGTGTATTTTAAGTGTCAGATCAGTGGCCCAAAGGCATTTAACCCCTTAAAAACATCAGTTACTTATTCAAATCTGTGAAAATGGGCTGTTTGCCCACTTTGATGCCAGTTCTGGTGCCCAGAACCCATTTGGGCCAGGCTGGAGAGACCTGGGTTTGATGCAGGGCATCACTGTCTGTGTATTTTAAGTGTCGTATCAGTGGCCCAAAGGCATTTAACCCCTTAAAAACATCAGTTACTTATTCAAATCTGTGAAAATGGGCTGTTTGCCCACTTTGATGCCAGTTCTGGTGCCCAGAACCCATTTGGGCCAGGCTGGAGAGACCTGGGTTTGATGCAGGACATCACTGTCTGTGTATTTTAAGTGTCGTATTAGTGGCCCAAAGGCACTTAACCCCTTAAAAACATCAGTTACTTATTCAAATCTGTGAAAATGGGCTGTTTGCCCACTTTGATGCCAGTTCTGGTGCCCAGAACCCATTTGGGCCAGGCTGAAGGGACCTGGGTTTGATGCAGGGCATCACTTTCTGTGTATTTTAAGTGTCAGATCAGTGGCCCAAAGGCATTTAACCCCTTAAAAACATCAGTTACTTATTCAAATCTGTGAAAATGGGCTGTTTGCCCACTTTGATGCCAGTTCTGGTGCCCAGAACCCATTTGGGCCAGGCTGAAGGGACCTGGGTTTGATGCAGGGCATCACTTTCTGTGTATTTTAAGTGTCGTATCAGTGGCCCAAAGGCATTTAACCCCTTAAAAACATCAGTTACTTATTCAAATCTGTGAAAATGGGCTGTTTGCCCACTTTGATGCCAGTTCTGGTGCCCAGAACCCATTTGGGCCAGGCTGGAGAGACCTGGGTTTGATGCAGGGCATCACTGTCTGTGTATTTTAAGTGTCGTATCAGTGGCCCAAAGGCATTTAACCCCTTAAAAACATCAGTTACTTATTCAAATCTGTGAAAATGGGCTGTTTGCCCACTTTGATGCCAGTTCTGGTGCCCAGAACCCATTTGGGCCAGGCTGGAGAGACCTGGGTTTGATGCAGGGCATCACTGTCTGTGTATTTTAAGTGTCGTATTAGTGGCCCAAAGGCATTTAACCCCTTAAAAACATCAGTTACTTATTCAAATCTGTGAAAATGGGCTGTTTGCCCACTTTGATGCCAGTTCTGGTGCCCAGAACCCATTTGGGCCAGGCTCAAGGGACCTGGGTTTGATGCAGGGCATCACTTTCTGTGTATTTTAAGTGTCAGATCAGTGGCCCAAAGGCATTTAACCCCTTAAAAACATCAGTTACTTATTCAAATCTGTGAAAATGGGCTGTTTGCCCACTTTGATGCCAGTTCTGGTGCCCAGAACCCATTTGGGCCAGGCTGAAGGGACCTGGGTTTGATGCAGGGCATCACTGTCTGTGTATTTTAAGTGTCGTATCAGTGGCCCAAAGGCATTTAACCCCTTAAAAACATCAGTTACTTATTCAAATCTGTGAAAATGGGCTGTTTGCCCACTTTGATGCCAGTTCTTGTGCCCAGAACCCATTTGGGCCAGGCTGAAGGGACCTGGGTTTGATGCAGGGCATCACTTTATGTGTATTTTAAGTGTCAGATCAGTGGGCCAAAGGCATTTAACCCCTTAAAAACATCAGTTACTTATTAAAATCTGTGAAAATGGGCTGTTTGCTCACTTTGATGCCAGTTCTGGTGCCCAGAACCCATTTGGGCCAGGCTGGAGAGATCTGGGTTTGATGCAGGGCATCACTGTCTGTGTATTTTAAGTGTCGTATTAGTGGCCCAAAGGCATTTAACCCCTTAAAAACATCAGTTACTTATTCAAATCTGTGAAAATGGGCTGTTTGCCCACTTTGATGCCAGTTCTTGTGCCCAGAACCCATTTGGGCCAGGCTGAAGGGACCTGGGTTTGATGCAGGGCATCACTTTATGTGTATTTTAAGTGTCAGATCAGTGGCCCAAAGGCATTTAACCCCTTAAAAACATCAGTTACTTATTCAAATCTGTGAAAATGGGCTGTTTGCTCACTTTGATGCCAGTTCTGGTGCCCAGAACCCATTTGGGCCAGGCTGGAGAGATCTGGGTTTGATGTAGAGCATCACTGTCTGTGTATTTTAAGTGTCGTATTAGTGGCCCAAAGGCATTTAACCCCTTAAAAACATCAGTTACTTATTCAAATCTGTGAAAATGGGCTGTTTGCCCACTTTGATGCCAGTTCTGGTGCCCAGAACCCATTTGGGCCAGGCTGGAGAGACCTGGGTTTGATGCAGGGCATCACTGTCTGTGTATTTTAAGTGTCGTATCAGTGGCCCAAAGGCATTTAACCCCTTAAAAACATCAGTTACTTATTCAAATCTGTGAAAATGGGCTGTTTGCCCACTTTGATGCCAGTTCTGGTGCCCAGAACCCATTTGGGCCAGGCTGGAGAGACCTGGGTTTGATGCAGGGCATCACTGTCTGTGTATTTTAAGTGTCGTATTAGTGGCCCAAAGGCATTTAACCCCTTAAAAACATCAGTTACTTATTCAAATCTGTGAAAATGGGCTGTTTGCCCACTTTGATGCCAGTTCTGGTGCCCAGAACCCATTTGGGCCAGGCTCAAGGGACCTGGGTTTGATGCAGGGCATCACTTTCTGTGTATTTTAAGTGTCAGATCAGTGGCCCAAAGGCATTTAACCCCTTAAAAACATCAGTTACTTATTCAAATCTGTGAAAATGGGCTGTTTGCCCACTTTGATGCCAGTTCTGGTGCCCAGAACCCATTTGGGCCAGGCTCAAGGGACCTGGGTTTGATGCAGGGCATCACTTTCTGTGTATTTTAAGTGTCAGATCAGTGGCCCAAAGGCATTTAACCCCTTAAAAACATCAGTTACTTATTCAAATCTGTGAAAATGGGCTGTTTGCCCACTTTGATGCCAGTTCTGGTGCCCAGAACCCATTTGGGCCAGGCTGGAGAGACCTGGGTTTGATGCAGGGCATCACTGTCTGTATTTTAAGTGTCGTATTAGTGGCCCAAAGGCATTTAACCCCTTAAAAACATCAGTTACTTATTCAAATCTGTGAAAATGGGCTGTTTGCCCACTTTGATGCCAGTTCTGGTGCCCAGAACCCATTTGGGCCAGGCTGGAGAGACCTGGGTTTGATGCAGGGCATCACTGTCTGTGTATTTTAAGTGTCGTATTAGTGGCCCAAAGGCATTTAACCCCTTAAAAACATCAGTTACTTATTCAAATCTGTGAAAATGGGCTGTTTGCCCACTTTGATGCCAGTTCTGGTGCCCAGAACCCATTTGGGCCAGGCTCAAGGGACCTGGGTTTGATGCAGGGCATCACTTTCTGTGTATTTTAAGTGTCAGATCAGTGGCCCAAAGGCATTTAACCCCTTAAAAACATCAGTTACTTATTCAAATCTGTGAAAATGGGCTGTTTGCCCACTTTGATGCCAGTTCTGGTGCCCAGAACCCATTTGGGCCAGGCTGGAGAGACCTGGGTTTGATGCAGGGCATCACTGTCTGTATTTTAAGTGTCGTATTAGTGGCCCAAAGGCATTTAACCCCTTAAAAACATCAGTTACTTATTCAAATCTGTGAAAATGGGCTGTTTGCCCACTTTGATGCCAGTTCTGGTGCCCAGAACCCATTTGGGCCAGGCTGGAGAGACCTGGGTTTGATGCAGGGCATCACTGTCTGTGTATTTTAAGTGTCGTATTAGTGGCCCAAAGGCATTTAACCCCTTAAAAACATCAGTTACTTATTCAAATCTGTGAAAATGGGCTGTTTGCCCACTTTGATGCCAGTTCTGGTGCCCAGAACCCATTTGGGCCAGGCTCAAGGGACCTGGGTTTGATGCAGGGCATCACTTTCTGTGTATTTTAAGTGTCAGATCAGTGGCCCAAAGGCATTTAACCCCTTAAAAACATCAGTTACTTATTCAAATCTGTGAAAATGGGCTGTTTGCCCACTTTGATGCCAGTTCTGGTGCCCAGAACCCATTTGGGCCAGGCTGGAGAGACCTGGGTTTGATGCAGGGCATCACTGTCTGTATTTTAAGTGTCGTATTAGTGGCCCAAAGGCATTTAACCCCTTAAAAACATCAGTTACTTATTCAAATCTGTGAAAATGGGCTGTTTGCCCACTTTGATGCCAGTTCTGGTGCCCAGAACCCATTTGGGCCAGGCTGGAGAGACCTGGGTTTGATGCAGGGCATCACTGTCTGTGTATTTTAAGTGTCATATTAGTGGCCCAAAGGCATTTAACCCCTTAAAAACATCAGTTACTTATTCAAATCTGTGAAAATGGGCTGTTTGCCCACTTTGATGCCAGTTCTGGTGCCCATAACCCATTTGGGCTAGGCTAAAGGGACCTGGGTTTGATGCAGGTCATCACTTTCTGTGTATTTTAAGTGTCAGATCAGTGGCCCAAAGGCATTTAACTCCTTAAAAACATCAGTTACTTATTCAAATCTGTGAAAATGGGCTGTTTGCCCACTTTGATGCCAGTTCTGGTGCCCAGAACCCATTTGGGCCAGGCTGGAGAGACCTGGGTTTGATGCAGGGCATCACTGTCTGTGTATTTTAAGTGTCGTATCAGTGGCCCAAAGGCATTTAACCCCTTAAAAACATCAGTTACTTATTCAAATCTGTGAAAATGGGCTGTTTGCCCACTTTGATGCCAGTTCTGGTGCCCAGAACCCATTTGGGCCAGGCTGGAGAGACCTGGGTTTGATGCAGGGCATCACTGTCTGTGTATTTTAAGTGTCGTATTAGTGGCCCAAAGGCATTTAACCCCTTAGAAACATCAGTTACTTATTCAAATCTGTGAAAATGGGCTGTTTGCCCACTTTGATGCCAGTTCTTGTGCCCAGAACCCATTTGGGCCAGGCTGAAGGGACCTGGGTTTGATGCAGGGCATCACTTTATGTGTATTTTAAGTGTCAGATCAGTGGCCCAAAGGCATTTAACCCCTTAAAAACATCAGTTACTTATTCAAATCTGTGAAAATGGGCTGTTTGCCCACTTTGATGCCAGTTCTTGTGCCCAGAACCCATTTGGGCCAGGCTGAAGGGACCTGGGTTTGATGCAGGGCATCACTGTCTGTGTATTTTAAGTGTCGTATCAGTGGCCCAAAGGCATTTAACCCCTTAAAAACATCAGTTACTTATTCAAATCTGTGAAAATGGGCTGTTTGCCCACTTTGATGCCAGTTCTGGTGCCCAGAACCCATTTGGGCCAGGCTGGAGAGACCTGGGTTTGATGCAGGGCATCACTGTCTGTGTATTTTAAGTGTCGTATTAGTGGCCCAAAGGCATTTAACCCCTTAAAAACATCAGTTACTTATTCAAATCTGTGAAAATGGGCTGTTTGCCCACTTTGATGCCAGTTCTGGTGCCCAGAACCCATTTGGGCCAGGCTCAAGGGACCTGGGTTTGATGCAGGGCATCACTTTCTGTGTATTTTAAGTGTCAGATCAGTGGCCCAAAGGCATTTAACCCCTTAAAAACATCAGTTACTTATTCAAATCTGTGAAAATGGGCTGTTTGCCCACTTTGATGCCAGTTCTGGTGCCCAGAACCCATTTGGGCCAGGCTCAAGGGACCTGGGTTTGATGCAGGGCATCACTTTCTGTGTATTTTAAGTGTCAGATCAGTGGCCCAAAGGCATTTAACCCCTTAAAAACATCAGTTACTTATTCAAATCTGTGAAAATGGGCTGTTTGCCCACTTTGATGCCAGTTCTGGTGCCCAGAACCCATTTGGGCCAGGCTGAAGGGACCTGGGTTTGATGCAGGGCATCACTGTCTGTGTATTTTAAGTGTCGTATCAGTGGCCCAAAGGCATTTAACCCCTTAAAAACATCAGTTACTTATTCAAATCTGTGAAAATGGGCTGTTTGCCCACTTTGATGCCAGTTCTGGTGCCCAGAACCCATTTGGGCCAGGCTGGAGAGACCTGGGTTTGATGCAGGGCATCACTGTCTGTGTATTTTAAGTGTCATATTAGTGGCCCAAAGGCATTTAACCCCTTAAAAACATCAGTTACTTATTCAAATCTGTGAAAATGGGCTGTTTGCCCACTTTGATGCCAGTTCTGGTGCCCAGAACCCATTTGGGCCAGGCTGGAGAGACCTGGGTTTGATGCAGGGCATCACTGTCTGTGTATTTTAAGTGTCGTGTTAGTGGCCCAAAGGCATTTAACCCCTTAAAAACATCAGTTACTTATTCAAATCTGTGAAAATGGGCTGTTTGCCCACTTTGATGCCAGTTCTGGTGCCCAGAACCCATTTGGGCCAGGCTGAAGGGACCTGGGTTTGATGCAGGGCATCACTGTCTGTGTATTTTAAGTGTCGTATCAGTGGCCCAAAGGCATTTAACCCCTTAAAAACATCAGTTACTTATTCAAATCTGTGAAAATGGGCTGTTTGCCCACTTTGATGCCAGTTCTTGTGCCCAGAACCCATTTGGGCCAGGCTGAAGGGACCTGGGTTTGATGCAGGGCATCACTTTATGTGTATTTTAAGTGTCAGATCAGTGGGCCAAAGGCATTTAACCCCTTAAAAACATCAGTTACTTATTCAAATCTGTGAAAATGGGCTGTTTGCTCACTTTGATGCCAGTTCTGGTACCCAGAACCCATTTGGGCTAGGCTGGAGAGATCTGGGTTTGATGCAGGGCATCACTGTCTGTGTATTTTAAGTGTCGTATTAGTGGCCCAAAGGCATTTAACCCCTTAAAAACATCAGTTACTTATTCAAATCTGTGAAAATGGGCTGTTTGCCCACTTTGATGCCAGTTCTTGTGCCCAGAACCCATTTGGGCCAGGCTGAAGGGACCTGGGTTTGATGCAGGGCATCAATTTATGTGTATTTTAAGTGTCAGATCAGTGGCCCAAAGGCATTTAACCCCTTAAAAACATCAGTTACTTATTCAAATCTGTGAAAATGGGCTGTTTGCTCACTTTGATGCCAGTTCTGGTGCCCAGAACCCATTTGGGCCAGGCTGGAGAGATCTGGGTTTGATGCAGAGCATCACTGTCTGTGTATTTTAAGTGTCGTATTAGTGGCCCAAAGGCATTTAACCCCTTAAAAACATCAGTTACTTATTCAAATCTGTGAAAATGGGCTGTTTGCCCACTTTGATGCCAGTTCTGGTGCCCAGAACCCATTTGGGCCAGGCTGGAGAGACCTGGGTTTGATGCAGGGCATCACTGTCTGTGTATTTTAAGTGTCGTATCAGTGGCCCAAAGGCATTTAACCCCTTAAAAACATCAGTTACTTATTCAAATCTGTGAAAATGGGCTGTTTGCCCACTTTGATGCCAGTTCTGGTGCCCAGAACCCATTTGGGCCAGGCTGGAGAGACCTGGGTTTGATGCAGGGCATCACTGTCTGTGTATTTTAAGTGTCGTATTAGTGGCCCAAAGGCATTTAACCCCTTAAAAACATCAGTTACTTATTCAAATCTGTGAAAATGGGCTGTTTGCCCACTTTGATGCCAGTTCTGGTGCCCAGAACCCATTTGGGCCAGGCTCAAGGGACCTGGGTTTGATGCAGGGCATCACTTTCTGTGTATTTTAAGTGTCAGATCAGTGGCCCAAAGGCATTTAACCCCTTAAAAACATCAGTTACTTATTCAAATCTGTGAAAATGGGCTGTTTGCCCACTTTGATGCCAGTTCTGGTGCCCAGAACCCATTTGGGCCAGGCTCAAGGGACCTGGGTTTGATGCAGGGCATCACTTTCTGTGTATTTTAAGTGTCAGATCAGTGACCCAAAGGCATTTAACCCCTTAAAAACATCAGTTACTTATTCAAATCTGTGAAAATGGGCTGTTTGCCCACTTTGATGCCAGTTCTGGTGCCCAGAACCCATTTGGGCCAGGCTGGAGAGACCTGGGTTTGATGCAGGGCATCACTGTCTGTGTATTTTAAGTGTCGTATTAGTGGCCCAAAGGCATTTAACCCCTTAAAAACATCAGTTACTTATTCAAATCTGTGAAAATGGGCTGTTTGCCCACTTTGATGCCAGTTCTGGTGCCCAGAACCCATTTGGGCCAGGCTGAAGGGACCTGGGTTTGATGCAGGGCATCACTGTCTGTGTATTTTAAGTGTCGTATCAGTGGCCCAAAGGCATTTAACCCCTTAAAAACATCAGTTACTTATTCAAATCTGTGAAAATGGGCTGTTTGCCCACTTTGATGCCAGTTCTGGTGCCCAGAACCCATTTGGGCCAGGCTGGAGAGACCTGGGTTTGATGCAGGGCATCACTGTCTGTGTATTTTAAGTGTCATATTAGTGGCCCAAAGGCATTTAACCCCTTAAAAACATCAGTTACTTATTCAAATCTGTGAAAATGGGCTGTTTGCCCACTTTGATGCCAGTTCTGGTGCCCAGAACCCATTTGGGCCAGGCTGGAGAGACCTGGGTTTGATGCAGGGCATCACTGTCTGTGTATTTTAAGTGTCGTATCAGTGGCCCAAAGGCATTTAACCCCTTAAAAACATCAGTTACTTATTCAAATCTGTGAAAATGGGCTGTTTGCCCACTTTGATGCCAGTTCTGGTGCCCAGAACCCATTTGGGCCAGGCTGGAGAGACCTGGGTTTGATGCAGGGCATCACTGTCTGTGTATTTTAAGTGTCGTATTAGTGGCCCAAAGGCATTTAACCCCTTAGAAACATCAGTTACTTATTCAAATCTGTGAAAATGGGCTGTTTGCCCACTTTGATGCCAGTTCTTGTGCCCAGAACCCATTTGGGCCAGGCTGAAGGGACCTGGGTTTGATGCAGGGCATCACTTTATGTGTATTTTAAGTGTCAGATCAGTGGCCCAAAGGCATTTAACCCCTTAAAAACATCAGTTACTTATTCAAATCTGTGAAAATGGGCTGTTTGCCCACTTTGATGCCAGTTCTTGTGCCCAGAACCCATTTGGGCCAGGCTGAAGGGACCTGGGTTTGATGCAGGGCATCACTGTCTGTGTATTTTAAGTGTCGTATCAGTGGCCCAAAGGCATTTAACCCCTTAAAAACATCAGTTACTTATTCAAATCTGTGAAAATGGGCTGTTTGCCCACTTTGATGCCAGTTCTGGTGCCCAGAACCCATTTGGGCCAGGCTGGAGAGACCTGGGTTTGATGCAGGGCATCACTGTCTGTGTATTTTAAGTGTCGTATTAGTGGCCCAAAGGCATTTAACCCCTTAAAAACATCAGTTACTTATTCAAATCTGTGAAAATGGGCTGTTTGCCCACTTTGATGCCAGTTCTGGTGCCCAGAACCCATTTGGGCCAGGCTCAAGGGACCTGGGTTTGATGCAGGGCATCACTTTCTGTGTATTTTAAGTGTCAGATCAGTGGCCCAAAGGCATTTAACCCCTTAAAAACATCAGTTACTTATTCAAATCTGTGAAAATGGGCTGTTTGCCCACTTTGATGCCAGTTCTGGTGCCCAGAACCCATTTGGGCCAGGCTCAAGGGACCTGGGTTTGATGCAGGGCATCACTTTCTGTGTATTTTAAGTGTCAGATCAGTGGCCCAAAGGCATTTAACCCCTTAAAAACATCAGTTACTTATTCAAATCTGTGAAAATGGGCTGTTTGCCCACTTTGATGCCAGTTCTGGTGCCCAGAACCCATTTGGGCCAGGCTGGAGAGACCTGGGTTTGATGCAGGGCATCACTGTCTGTGTATTTTAAGTGTCATATTAGTGGCCCAAAGGCATTTAACCCCTTAAAAACATCAGTTACTTATTCAAATCTGTGAAAATGGGCTGTTTGCCCACTTTGATGCCAGTTCTGGTGCCCAGAACCCATTTGGGCCAGGCTGGAGAGACCTGGGTTTGATGCAGGGCATCACTGTCTGTGTATTTTAAGTGTCGTGTTAGTGGCCCAAAGGCATTTAACCCCTTAAAAACATCAGTTACTTATTCAAATCTGTGAAAATGGGCTGTTTGCCCACTTTGATGCCAGTTCTGGTGCCCAGAACCCATTTGGGCCAGGCTGAAGGGACCTGGGTTTGATGCAGGGCATCACTGTCTGTGTATTTTAAGTGTCGTATCAGTGGCCCAAAGGCATTTAACCCCTTAAAAACATCAGTTACTTATTCAAATCTGTGAAAATGGGCTGTTTGCCCACTTTGATGCCAGTTCTTGTGCCCAGAACCCATTTGGGCCAGGCTGAAGGGACCTGGGTTTGATGCAGGGCATCACTTTATGTGTATTTTAAGTGTCAGATCAGTGGGCCAAAGGCATTTAACCCCTTAAAAACATCAGTTACTTATTCAAATCTGTGAAAATGGGCTGTTTGCTCACTTTGATGCCAGTTCTGGTACCCAGAACCCATTTGGGCCAGGCTGGAGAGATCTGGGTTTGATGCAGGGCATCACTGTCTGTGTATTTTAAGTGTCGTATTAGTGGCCCAAAGGCATTTAACCCCTTAAAAACATCAGTTACTTATTCAAATCTGTGAAAATGGGCTGTTTGCCCACTTTGATGCCAGTTCTTGTGCCCAGAACCCATTTGGGCCAGGCTGAAGGGACCTGGGTTTGATGCAGGGCATCACTTTATGTGTATTTTAAGTGTCAGATCAGTGGCCCAAAGGCATTTAACCCCTTAAAAACATCAGTTACTTATTCAAATCTGTGAAAATGGGCTGTTTGCTCACTTTGATGCCAGTTCTGGTGCCCAGAACCCATTTGGGCCAGGCTGGAGAGATCTGGGTTTGATGCAGAGCATCACTGTCTGTGTATTTTAAGTGTCGTATTAGTGGCCCAAAGGCATTTAACCCCTTAAAAACATCAGTTACTTATTCAAATCTGTGAAAATGGGCTGTTTGCCCACTTTGATGCCAGTTCTGGTGCCCAGAACCCATTTGGGCCAGGCTGGAGAGACCTGGGTTTGATGCAGGGCATCACTGTCTGTGTATTTTAAGTGTCGTATCAGTGGCCCAAAGGCATTTAACCCCTTAAAAACATCAGTTACTTATTCAAATCTGTGAAAATGGGCTGTTTGCCCACTTTGATGCCAGTTCTGGTGCCCAGAACCCATTTGGGCCAGGCTGGAGAGACCTGGGTTTGATGCAGGGCATCACTGTCTGTGTATTTTAAGTGTCGTATTAGTGGCCCAAAGGCATTTAACCCCTTAAAAACATCAGTTACTTATTCAAATCTGTGAAAATGGGCTGTTTGCCCACTTTGATGCCAGTTCTGGTGCCCAGAACCCATTTGGGCCAGGCTCAAGGGACCTGGGTTTGATGCAGGGCATCACTTTCTGTGTATTTTAAGTGTCAGATCAGTGGCCCAAAGGCATTTAACCCCTTAAAAACATCAGTTACTTATTCAAATCTGTGAAAATGGGCTGTTTGCCCACTTTGATGCCAGTTCTGGTGCCCAGAACCCATTTGGGCCAGGCTCAAGGGACCTGGGTTTGATGCAGGGCATCACTTTCTGTGTATTTTAAGTGTCAGATCAGTGACCCAAAGGCATTTAACCCCTTAAAAACATCAGTTACTTATTCAAATCTGTGAAAATGGGCTGTTTGCCCACTTTGATGCCAGTTCTGGTGCCCAGAACCCATTTGGGCCAGGCTGGAGAGACCTGGGTTTGATGCAGGGCATCACTGTCTGTGTATTTTAAGTGTCGTATTAGTGGCCCAAAGGCATTTAACCCCTTAAAAACATCAGTTACTTATTCAAATCTGCGAAAATGGGCTGTTTGCCCACTTTGATGCCAGTTCTGGTGCCCAGAACCCATTTGGGCCAGGCTGAAGGGACCTGGGTTTGATGCAGGGCATCACTGTCTGTGTATTTTAAGTGTCGTATCAGTGGCCCAAAGGCATTTAACCCCTTAAAAACATCAGTTACTTATTCAAATCTGTGAAAATGGGCTGTTTGCCCACTTTGATGCCAGTTCTGGTGCCCAGAACCCATTTGGGCCAGGCTGGAGAGACCTGGGTTTGATGCAGGGCATCACTGTCTGTGTATTTTAAGTGTCATATTAGTGGCCCAAAGGCATTTAACCCCTTAAAAACATCAGTTACTTATTCAAATCTGTGAAAATGGGCTGTTTGCCCACTTTGATGCCAGTTCTGGTGCCCAGAACCCATTTGGGCCAGGCTGGAGAGACCTGGGTTTGATGCAGGGCATCACTGTCTGTGTATTTTAAGTGTCGTATTAGTGGCCCAAAGGCATTTAACCCCTTAAAAACATCAGTTACTTATTCAAATCTGTGAAAATGGGCTGTTTGCCCACTTTGATGCCAGTTCTGGTGCCCAGAACCCATTTGGGCCAGGCTGAAGGGACCTGGGTTTGATGCAGGGCATCACTGTCTGTGTATTTTAAGTGTCGTATCAGTGGCCCAAAGGCATTTAACCCCTTAAAAACATCAGTTACTTATTCAAATCTGTGAAAATGGGCTGTTTGCCCACTTTGATGCCAGTTCTGGTGCCCAGAACCCATTTGGGCCAGGCTGGAGAGACCTGGGTTTGATGCAGGGCATCACTGTCTGTGTATTTTAAGTGTCGTATTAGTGGCCCAAAGGCATTTAACCCCTTAAAAACATCAGTTACTTATTCAAATCTGTGAAAATGGGCTGTTTGCCCACTTTGATGCCAGTTCTGGTGCCCAGAACCCATTTGGGCCAGGCTGAAGGGACCTGGGTTTGATGCAGGGCATCACTGTCTGTGTATTTTAAGTGTCGTATTAGTGGCCCAAAGGCATTTAACCCCTTAAAAACATCAGTTACTTATTCAAATCTGTGAAAATGGGCTGTTTGCCCACTTTGATGCCAGTTCTGGTGCCCAGAACCCATTTGGGCCAGGCTGGAGAGACCTGGGTTTGATGCAGGGCATCACTGTCTGTGTATTTTAAGTGTCGTATTAGTGGCCCAAAGGCATTTAACCCCTTAAAAACATCAGTTACTTATTCAAATCTGTGAAAATGGGCTGTTTGCCCACTTTGATGCCAGTTCTGGTGCCCAGAACCCATTTGGGCCAGGCTGAAGGGACCTGGGTTTGATGCAGGGCATCACTGTCTGTGTATTTTAAGTGTCGTATCAGTGGCCCAAAGGCATTTAACCCCTTAAAAACATCAGTTACTTATTCAAATCTGTGAAAATGGGCTGTTTGCCCACTTTGATGCCAGTTCTTGTGCCCAGAACCCATTTGGGCCAGGCTGAAGGGACCTGGGTTTGATGCAGGGCATCACTTTATGTGTATTTTAAGTGTCAGATCAGTGGGCCAAAGGCATTTAACCCCTTAAAAACATCAGTTACTTATTCAAATCTGTGAAAATGGGCTGTTTGCTCACTTTGATGCCAGTTCTGGTGCCCAGAACCCATTTGGGCCAGGCTGGAGAGATCTGGGTTTGATGCAGGGCATCACTGTCTGTGTATTTTAAGTGTCGTATTAGTGGCCCAAAGGCATTTAACCCCTTAAAAACATCAGTTACTTATTCAAATCTGTTAAAATGGGCTGTTTGCCCACTTTGATGCCAGTTCTTGTGCCCAGAACCCATTTGGGCCAGGCTGAAGGGACCTGGGTTTGATGCAGGGCATCACTTTATGTGTATTTTAAGTGTCAGATCAGTGGCCCAATGGCATTTAACCCCTTAAAAACATCAGTTACTTATTCAAATCTGTGAAAATGGGCTGTTTGCTCACTTTGATGCCAGTTCTGGTGCCCAGAACCCATTTGGGCCAGGCTGGAGAGATCTGGGTTTGATGCAGGGCATCACTGTCTGTGTATTTTAAGTGTCGTATTAGTGGCCCAAAGGCATTTAACCCCTTGAAAACATCAGTTACTTATTCAAATCTGTGAAAATGGGCTGTTTGCCCACTTTGATGCCAGTTCTGGTGCCCAGAACCCATTTGGGCCAGGCTGGAGAGACCTGGGTTTGATGCAGGGCATCACTGTCTGTGTATTTTAAGTGTCGTGTCAGTGGCCCAAAGGCATTTAACCCCTTAAAAACATCAGTTACTTATTCAAATCTGTGAAAATGGGCTGTTTGCCCACTTTGATGCCAGTTCTGGTGCCCAGAACCCATTTGGGCCAGGCTGGAGAGACCTGGGTTTGATGCAGGGCATCACTGTCTGTGTATTTTAAGTGTCGTATTAGTGGCCCAAAGGCATTTAACCCCTTAAAAACATCAGTTACTTATTCAAATCTGTGAAAATGGGCTGTTTGCCCACTTTGATGCCAGTTCTGGTGCCCAGAACCCATTTGGGCCAGGCTCAAGGGACCTGGGTTTGATGCAGGGCATCACTTTCTGTGTATTTTAAGTGTCAGATCAGTGGCCCAAAGGCATTTAACCCCTTAAAAACATCAGTTACTTATTCAAATCTGTGAATATGGGCTGTTTGCCCACTTTGATGCCAGTTCTGGTGCCCAGAACCCATTTGGGCCAGGCTCAAGGGACCTGGGTTTGATGCAGGGCATCACTTTCTGTGTATTTTAAGTGTCAGATCAGTGGCCCAAAGGCATTTAACCCCTTAAAAACATCAGTTACTTATTCAAATCTGTGAAAATGGGCTGTTTGCCCACTTTGATGCCAGTTCTGGTGCCCAGAACCCATTTGGGCCAGGCTGGAGAGACCTGGGTTTGATGCAGGGCATCACTGTCTGTGTATTTTAAGTGTCATATTAGTGGCCCAAAGGCATTTAACCCCTTAAAAACATCAGTTACTTATTCAAATCTGTGAAAATGGGCTGTTTGCCCACTTTGATGCCAGTTCTGGTGCCCAGAACCCATTTGGGCCAGGCTGGAGAGACCTGGGTTTGATGCAGGGCATCACTGTCTGTGTATTTTAAGTGTCGTATCAGTGGCCCAAAGGCATTTAACCCCTTAAAAACATCAGTTACTTATTCAAATCTGTGAAAATGGGCTGTTTGCCCACTTTGATGCCAGTTCTGGTGCCCAGAACCCATTTGGGCCAGGCTGAAGGGACCTGGGTTTGATGCAGGGCATCACTGTCTGTGTATTTTAAGTGTCGTATCAGTGGCCCAAAGGCATTTAACCCCTTAAAAACATCAGTTACTTATTCAAATCTGTGAAAATGGGCTGTTTGCCCACTTTGATGCCAGTTCTTGTGCCCAGAACCCATTTGGGCCAGGCTGAAGGGACCTGGGTTTGATGCAGGGCATCACTTTATGTGTATTTTAAGTGTCAGATCAGTGGGCCAAAGGCATTTAACCCCTTAAAAACATCAGTTACTTATTAAAATCTGTGAAAATGGGCTGTTTGCTCACTTTGATGCCAGTTCTGGTGCCCAGAACCCATTTGGGCCAGGCTGGAGAGATCTGGGTTTGATGCAGGGCATCACTGTCTGTGTATTTTAAGTGTCGTATTAGTGGCCCAAAGGCATTTAACCCCTTAAAAACATCAGTTACTTATTCAAATCTGTGAAAATGGGCTGTTTGCCCACTTTGATGCCAGTTCTTGTGCCCAGAACCCATTTGGGCCAGGCTGAAGGGACCTGGGTTTGATGCAGGGCATCACTTTATGTGTATTTTAAGTGTCAGATCAGTGGCCCAAAGGCATTTAACCCCTTAAAAACATCAGTTACTTATTCAAATCTGTGAAAATGGGCTGTTTGCTCACTTTGATGCCAGTTCTGGTGCCCAGAACCCATTTGGGCCAGGCTGGAGAGATCTGGGTTTGATGCAGAGCATCACTGTCTGTGTATTTTAAGTGTCGTATTAGTGGCCCAAAGGCATTTAACCCCTTAAAAACATCAGTTACTTATTCAAATCTGTGAAAATGGGCTGTTTGCCCACTTTGATGCCAGTTCTGGTGCCCAGAACCCATTTGGGCCAGGCTGGAGAGACCTGGGTTTGATGCAGGGCATCACTGTCTGTGTATTTTAAGTGTCGTATCAGTGGCCCAAAGGCATTTAACCCCTTAAAAACATCAGTTACTTATTCAAATCTGTGAAAATGGGCTGTTTGCCCACTTTGATGCCAGTTCTGGTGCCCAGAACCCATTTGGGCCAGGCTGGAGAGACCTGGGTTTGATGCAGGGCATCACTGTCTGTGTATTTTAAGTGTCATATTAGTGGCCCAAAGGCATTTAACCCCTTAAAAACATCAGTTACTTATTCAAATCTGTGAAAATGGGCTGTTTGCCCACTTTGATGCCAGTTCTGGTGCCCAGAACCCATTTGGGCCAGGCTGGAGAGACCTGGGTTTGATGCAGGGCATCACTGTCTGTGTATTTTAAGTGTCGTATTAGTGGCCCAAAGGCATTTAACCCCTTAAAAACATCAGTTACTTATTCAAATCTGTGAAAATGGGCTGTTTGCCCACTTTGATGCCAGTTCTGGTGCCCAGAACCCATTTGGGCCAGGCTGAAGGGACCTGGGTTTGATGCAGGGCATCACTGTCTGTGTATTTTAAGTGTCGTATCAGTGGCCCAAAGGCATTTAACCCCTTAAAAACATCAGTTACTTATTCAAATCTGTGAAAATGGGCTGTTTGCCCACTTTGATGCCAGTTCTTGTGCCCAGAACCCATTTGGGCCAGGCTGAAGGGACCTGGGTTTGATGCAGGGCATCACTTTATGTGTATTTTAAGTGTCAGATCAGTGGGCCAAAGGCATTTAACCCCTTAAAAACATCAGTTACTTATTCAAATCTGTGAAAATGGGCTGTTTGCTCACTTTGATGCCAGTTCTGGTGCCCAGAACCCATTTGGGCCAGGCTGGAGAGATCTGGGTTTGATGCAGGGCATCACTGTCTGTGTATTTTAAGTGTCGTATTAGTGGCCCAAAGGCATTTAACCCCTTAAAAACATCAGTTACTTATTCAAATCTGTGAAAATGGGCTGTTTGCCCACTTTGATGCCAGTTCTTGTGCCCAGAACCCATTTGGGCCAGGCTGAAGGGACCTGGGTTTGATGCAGGGCATCACTTTATGTGTATTTTAAGTGTCAGATCAGTGGCCCAAAGGCATTTAACCCCTTAAAAACATCAGTTACTTATTCAAATCTGTGAAAATGGGCTGTTTGCTCACTTTGATGCCAGTTCTGGTGCCCAGAACCCATTTGGGCCAGGCTGGAGAGATCTGGGTTTGATGCAGAGCATCACTGTCTGTGTATTTTAAGTGTCGTATTAGTGGCCCAAAGGCATTTAACCCCTTAAAAACATCAGTTACTTATTCAAATCTGTGAAAATGGGCTGTTTGCCCACTTTGATGCCAGTTCTGGTGCCCAGAACCCATTTGGGCCAGGCTGGAGAGACCTGGGTTTGATGCAGGGCATCACTGTCTGTGTATTTTAAGTGTCGTATCAGTGGCCCAAAGGCATTTAACCCCTTAAAAACATCAGTTACTTATTCAAATCTGTGAAAATGGGCTGTTTGCCCACTTTGATGCCAGTTCTGGTGCCCAGAACCCATTTGGGCCAGGCTGGAGAGACCAGGGTTTGATGCAGGGCATCACTGTCTGTGTATTTTAAGTGTCGTATTAGTGGCCCAAAGGCATTTAACCCCTTAAAAACATCAGTTACTTATTCAAATCTGTGAAAATGGGCTGTTTGCCCACTTTGATGCCAGTTCTGGTGCCCAGAACCCATTTGGGCCAGGCTCAAGGGACCTGGGTTTGATGCAGGGCATCACTTTCTGTGTATTTTAAGTGTCAGATCAGTGGCCCAAAGGCATTTAACCCCTTAAAAACATCAGTTACTTATTCAAATCTGTGAAAATGGGCTGTTTGCCCACTTTGATGCCAGTTCTGGTGCCCAGAACCCATTTGGGCCAGGCTCAAGGGACCTGGGTTTGATGCAGGGCATCACTTTCTGTGTATTTTAAGTGTCAGATCAGTGGCCCAAAGGCATTTAACCCCTTAAAAACATCAGTTACTTATTCAAATCTGTGAAAATGGGCTGTTTGCCCACTTTGATGCCAGTTCTGGTGCCCAGAACCCATTTGGGCCAGGCTGGAGAGACGTGGGTTTGATGCAGGGCATCACTGTCTGTGTATTTTAAGTGTCATATTAGTGGCCCAAAGGCATTTAACCCCTTAAAAACATCAGTTACTTATTCAAATCTGTGAAAATGGGCTGTTTGCCCACTTTGATGGCAGTTCTGGTGCCCAGAACCCATTTGGGCCAGGCTGGAGAGACCTGGGTTTGATGCAGGGCATCACTGTCTGTGTATTTTAAGTGTCGTATTAGTGGCCCAAAGGCATTTAACCCCTTAAAAACATCAGTTACTTATTCAAATCTGTGAAAATGGGCTGTTTGCCCACTTTGATGCCAGTTCTGGTGCCCAGAACCCATTTGGGCCAGGCTGAAGGGACCTGGGTTTGATGCAGGGCATCACTGTCTGTGTATTTTAAGTGTCGTATCAGTGGCCCAAAGGCATTTAACCCCTTAAAAACATCAGTTACTTATTCAAATCTGTGAAAATGGGCTGTTTGCCCAATTTGATGCCAGTTCTTGTGCCCAGAACCCATTTGGGCCAGGCTGAAGGGACCTGGGTTTGATGCAGGGCATCACTTTATGTGTATTTTAAGTGTCAGATCAGTGGGCCAAAGGCATTTAACCCCTTAAAAACATCAGTTACTTATTCAAATCTGTGAAAATGGGCTGTTTGCTCACTTTGATGCCAGTTCTGGTGCCCAGAACCCATTTGGGCCAGGCTGGAGAGATCTGGGTTTGATGCAGGGCATCACTGTCTGTGTATTTTAAGTGTCGTATTAGTGGCCCAAAGGCATTTAACCCCTTAAAAACATCAGTTACTTATTCAAATCTGTGAAAATGGGCTGTTTGCCCACTTTGATGCCAGTTCTGGTGCCCAGAACCCATTTGGGCCAGGCTGAAGGGACCTGGGTTTGATGCAGGTCATCACTTTCTGTGTATTTTAAGTGTCAGATCAGTGGCCCAAAGGCATTTAACCCCTTAAAAACATCAGTTACTTATTCAAATCTGTGAAAATGGGCTGTTTGCCCACTTTGATGCCAGTTCTGGTGCCCAGAACCCATTTGGGCCAGGCTGGAGAGACCTGGGTTTGATGCAGGGCATCACTGTCTGTGTATTTTAAGTGTCGTATTAGTGGCCCAAAGGCATTTAACCCCTTAAAAACATCAGTTACTTATTCAAATCTGTGAAAATGGGCTGTTTGCCCACTTTGATGCCAGTTCTGGTGCCCAGAACCCATTTGGGCCAGGCTGGAGAGACCTGGGTTTGATGCAGGGCATCACTTTCTGTGTATTTTAAGTGTCAGATCAGTGGCCCAAAGGCATTTAACCCCTTAAAAACATCAGTTACTTATTCAAATCTGTGAAAATGGGCTGTTTGCCCACTTTGATGCCAGTTCTGGTGCCCAGAACCCATTTGGGCCAGGCTGGAGAGACCTGGGTTTGATGCAGGGCATCACTGTCTGTGTATTTTAAGTGTCGTATCAGTGGCCCAAAGGCATTTAACCCCTTAGAAACATCAGTTACTTATTCAAATCTGTGAAAATGGGCTGTTTGCCCACTTTGATGCCAGTTCTGGTGCCCAGAACCCATTTGGGCCAGGCTGGAGAGACCTGGGTTTGATGCAGGGCATCACTGTCTGTGTATTTTAAGTGTCGTATTAGTGGCCCAAAGGCATTTAACCCCTTAAAAACATCAGTTACTTATTCAAATCTGTGAAAATGGGCTGTTTGCCCACTTTGATGCCAGTTCTGGTGCCCAGAACCCATTTGGGCCAGGCTCAAGGGACCTGGGTTTGATGCAGGGCATCACTTTCTGTGTATTTTAAGTGTCAGATCAGTGGCCCAAAGGCATTTAACCCCTTAAAAACATCAGTTTTTTATTCAAATCTGTGAAAATGGGCTGTTTGCCCACTTTGATGCCAGTTCTGGTGCCCAGAACCCATTTGGGCCAGGCTGGAGAGACCTGGGTTTGATGCAGGGCATCACTGTCTGTGTATTTTAAGTGTCGTATTAGTGGCCCAAAGGCATTTAACCCCTTAAAAACATCAGTTACTTATTCAAATCTGTGAAAATGGGCTGTTTGCCCACTTTGATGCCAGTTCTGGTGCCCAGAACCCATTTGGGCCAGGCTGAAGGGACCTGGGTTTGATGCAGGGCATCACTGTCTGTGTATTTTAAGTGTCGTATCAGTGGCCCAAAGGCATTTAACCCCTTAAAAACATCAGTTACTTATTCAAATCTGTGAAAATGGGCTGTTTGCCCACTTTGATGCCAGTTCTGGTGCCCAGAACCCATTTGGGCCAGGCTGGAGAGACCTGGGTTTGATGCAGGGCATCACTGTCTGTGTATTTTAAGTGTCGTATTAGTGGCCCAAAGGCATTTAACCCCTTAAAAACATCAGTTACTTATTCAAATCTGTGAAAATGGGCTGTTTGCCCACTTTGATGCCAGTTCTGGTGCCCAGAACCCATTTGGGCCAGGCTGAAGGGACCTGGGTTTGATGCAGGGCATCACTGTCTGTGTATTTTAAGTGTCGTATCAGTGGCCCAAAGGCATTTAACCCCTTAAAAACATCAGTTACTTATTCAAATCTGTGAAAATGGGCTGTTTGCCCACTTTGATGCCAGTTCTTGTGCCCAGAACCCATTTGGGCCAGGCTGAAGGGACCTGGGTTTGATGCAGGGCATCACTTTATGTGTATTTTAAGTGTCAGATCAGTGGGCCAAAGGCATTTAACCCCTTAAAAACATCAGTTACTTATTAAAATCTGTGAAAATGGGCTGTTTGCTCACTTTGATGCCAGTTCTGGTGCCCAGAACCCATTTGGGCCAGGCTGGAGAGATCTGGGTTTGATGCAGGGCATCACTGTCTGTGTATTTTAAGTGTCGTATTAGTGGCCCAAAGGCATTTAACCCCTTAAAAACATCAGTTACTTATTCAAATCTGTGAAAATGGGCTGTTTGCCCACTTTGATGCCAGTTCTTGTGCCCAGAACCCATTTGGGCCAGGCTGAAGGGACCTGGGTTTGATGCAGGGCATCACTTTATGTGTATTTTAAGTGTCAGATCAGTGGCCCAAAGGCATTTAACCCCTTAAAAACATCAGTTACTTATTCAAATCTGTGAAAATGGGCTGTTTGCTCACTTTGATGCCAGTTCTGGTGCCCAGAACCCATTTGGGCCAGGCTGGAGAGATCTGGGTTTGATGCAGAGCATCACTGTCTGTGTATTTTAAGTGTCGTATTAGTGGCCCAAAGGCATTTAACCCCTTAAAAACATCAGTTACTTATTCAAATCTGTGAAAATGGGCTGTTTGCCCACTTTGATGCCAGTTCTGGTGCCCAGAACCCATTTGGGCCAGGCTGGAGAGACCTGGGTTTGATGCAGGGCATCACTGTCTGTGTATTTTAAGTGTCGTATTAGTGGCCCAAAGGCATTTAACCCCTTAAAAACATCAGTTACTTATTCAAATCTGTGAAAATGGGCTGTTTGCCCACTTTGATGCCAGTTCTGGTGCCCAGAACCCATTTGGGCCAGGCTGAAGGGACCTGGGTTTGATGCAGGGCATCACTGTCTGTGTATTTTAAGTGTCGTATCAGTGGCCCAAAGGCATTTAACCCCTTAAAAACATCAGTTACTTATTCAAATCTGTGAAAATGGGCTGTTTGCCCACTTTGATGCCAGTTCTTGTGCCCAGAACCCATTTGGGCCAGGCTGAAGGGACCTGGGTTTGATGCAGGGCATCACTTTATGTGTATTTTAAGTGTCAGATCAGTGGGCCAAAGGCATTTAACCCCTTAAAAACATCAGTTACTTATTCAAATCTGTGAAAATGGGCTGTTTGCTCAATTTGATGCCAGTTCTGGTGCCCAGAACCCATTTGGGCCAGGCTGGAGAGATCTGGGTTTGATGCAGGGCATCACTGTCTGTGTATTTTAAGTGTCGTATTAGTGGCCCAAAGGCATTTAACCCCTTAAAAACATCAGTTACTTATTCAAATCTGTGAAAATGGGCTGTTTGCCCACTTTGATGCCAGTTCTTGTGCCCAGAACCCATTTGGGCCAGGCTGAAGGGACCTGGGTTTGATGCAGGGCATCACTTTATGTGTATTTTAAGTGTCAGATCAGTGGCCCAATGGCATTTAACCCCTTAAAAACATCAGTTACTTATTCAAATCTGTGAAAATGGGCTGTTTGCTCACTTTGATGCCAGTTCTGGTGCCCAGAACCCATTTGGGCCAGGCTGGAGAGATCTGGGTTTGATGCAGAGCATCACTGTCTGTGTATTTTAAGTGTCGTATTAGTGGCCCAAAGGCATTTAACCCCTTGAAAACATCAGTTACTTATTCAAATCTGTGAAAATGGGCTGTTTGCCCACTTTGATGCCAGTTCTGGTGCCCAGAACCCATTTGGGCCAGGCTGGAGAGACCTGGGTTTGATGCAGGGCATCACTGTCTGTGTATTTTAAGTGTCGTATCAGTGGCCCAAAGGCATTTAACCCCTTAAAAACATCAGTTACTTATTCAAATCTGTGAAAATGGGCTGTTTGCCCACTTTGATGCCAGTTCTGGTGCCCAGAACCCATTTGGGCCAGGCTGGAGAGACCTGGGTTTGATGCAGGGCATCACTGTCTGTGTATTTTAAGTGTCGTATTAGTGGCCCAAAGGCATTTAACCCCTTAAAAACATCAGTTACTTATTCAAATCTGTGAAAATGGGCTGTTTGCCCACTTTGATGCCAGTTCTGGTGCCCAGAACCCATTTGGGCCAGGCTCAAGGGACCTGGGTTTGATGCAGGGCATCACTTTCTGTGTATTTTAAGTGTCAGATCAGTGGCCCAAAGGCATTTAACCCCTTAAAAACATCAGTTACTTATTCAAATCTGTGAATATGGGCTGTTTGCCCACTTTGATGCCAGTTCTGGTGCCCAGAACCCATTTGGGCCAGGCTCAAGGGACCTGGGTTTGATGCAGGGCATCACTTTCTGTGTATTTTAAGTGTCAGATCAGTGGCCCAAAGGCATTTAACCCCTTAAAAACATCAGTTACTTATTCAAATCTGTGAAAATGGGCTGTTTGCCCACTTTGATGCCAGTTCTGGTGCCCAGAACCCATTTGGGCCAGGCTGGAGAGACCTGGGTTTGATGCAGGGCATCACTGTCTGTGTATTTTAAGTGTCATATTAGTGGCCCAAAGGCATTTAACCCCTTAAAAACATCAGTTACTTATTCAAATCTGTGAAAATGGGCTGTTTGCCCACTTTGATGCCAGTTCTGGTGCCCAGAACCCATTTGGGCCAGGCTGGAGAGACCTGGGTTTGATGCAGGGCATCACTGTCTGTGTATTTTAAGTGTCGTATTAGTGGCCCAAAGGCATTTAACCCCTTAAAAACATCAGTTACTTATTCAAATCTGTGAAAATGGGCTGTTTGCCCACTTTGATGCCAGTTCTGGTGCCCAGAACCCATTTGGGCCAGGCTGAAGGGACCTGGGTTTGATGCAGGGCATCACTGTCTGTGTATTTTAAGTGTCGTATCAGTGGCCCAAAGGCATTTAACCCCTTAAAAACATCAGTTACTTATTCAAATCTGTGAAAATGGGCTGTTTGCCCACTTTGATGCCAGTTCTTGTGCCCAGAACCCATTTGGGCCAGGCTGAAGGGACCTGGGTTTGATGCAGGGCATCACTTTATGTGTATTTTAAGTGTCAGATCAGTGGGCCAAAGGCATTTAACCCCTTAAAAACATCAGTTACTTATTAAAATCTGTGAAAATGGGCTGTTTGCTCACTTTGATGCCAGTTCTGGTGCCCAGAACCCATTTGGGCCAGGCTGGAGAGATCTGGGTTTGATGCAGGGCATCACTGTCTGTGTATTTTAAGTGTCGTATTAGTGGCCCAAAGGCATTTAACCCCTTAAAAACATCAGTTACTTATTCAAATCTGTGAAAATGGGCTGTTTGCCCACTTTGATGCCAGTTCTTGTGCCCAGAACCCATTTGGGCCAGGCTGAAGGGACCTGGGTTTGATGCAGGGCATCACTTTATGTGTATTTTAAGTGTCAGATCAGTGGCCCAAAGGCATTTAACCCCTTAAAAACATCAGTTACTTATTCAAATCTGTGAAAATGGGCTGTTTGCTCACTTTGATGCCAGTTCTGGTGCCCAGAACCCATTTGGGCCAGGCTGGAGAGATCTGGGTTTGATGCAGAGCATCACTGTCTGTGTATTTTAAGTGTCGTATTAGTGGCCCAAAGGCATTTAACCCCTTAAAAACATCAGTTACTTATTCAAATCTGTGAAAATGGGCTGTTTGCCCACTTTGATGCCAGTTCTGGTGCCCAGAACCCATTTGGGCCAGGCTGGAGAGACCTGGGTTTGATGCAGGGCATCACTGTCTGTGTATTTTAAGTGTCGTATCAGTGGCCCAAAGGCATTTAACCCCTTAAAAACATCAGTTACTTATTCAAATCTGTGAAAATGGGCTGTTTGCCCACTTTGATGCCAGTTCTGGTGCCCAGAACCCATTTGGGCCAGGCTGGAGAGACCTGGGTTTGATGCAGGGCATCACTGTCTGTGTATTTTAAGTGTCATATTAGTGGCCCAAAGGCATTTAACCCCTTAAAAACATCAGTTACTTATTCAAATCTGTGAAAATGGGCTGTTTGCCCACTTTGATGCCAGTTCTGGTGCCCAGAACCCATTTGGGCCAGGCTGGAGAGACCTGGGTTTGATGCAGGGCATCACTGTCTGTGTATTTTAAGTGTCGTATTAGTGGCCCAAAGGCATTTAACCCCTTAAAAACATCAGTTACTTATTCAAATCTGTGAAAATGGGCTGTTTGCCCACTTTGATGCCAGTTCTGGTGCCCAGAACCCATTTGGGCCAGGCTGAAGGGACCTGGGTTTGATGCAGGGCATCACTGTCTGTGTATTTTAAGTGTCGTATCAGTGGCCCAAAGGCATTTAACCCCTTAAAAACATCAGTTACTTATTCAAATCTGTGAAAATGGGCTGTTTGCCCACTTTGATGCCAGTTCTTGTGCCCAGAACCCATTTGGGCCAGGCTGAAGGGACCTGGGTTTGATGCAGGGCATCACTTTATGTGTATTTTAAGTGTCAGATCAGTGGGCCAAAGGCATTTAACCCCTTAAAAACATCAGTTACTTATTCAAATCTGTGAAAATGGGCTGTTTGCTCACTTTGATGCCAGTTCTGGTGCCCAGAACCCATTTGGGCCAGGCTGGAGAGATCTGGGTTTGATGCAGGGCATCACTGTCTGTGTATTTTAAGTGTCGTATTAGTGGCCCAAAGGCATTTAACCCCTTAAAAACATCAGTTACTTATTCAAATCTGTGAAAATGGGCTGTTTGCCCACTTTGATGCCAGTTCTTGTGCCCAGAACCCATTTGGGCCAGGCTGAAGGGACCTGGGTTTGATGCAGGGCATCACTTTATGTGTATTTTAAGTGTCAGATCAGTGGCCCAAAGGCATTTAACCCCTTAAAAACATCAGTTACTTATTCAAATCTGTGAAAATGGGCTGTTTGCTCACTTTGATGCCAGTTCTGGTGCCCAGAACCCATTTGGGCCAGGCTGGAGAGATCTGGGTTTGATGCAGAGCATCACTGTCTGTGTATTTTAAGTGTCGTATTAGTGGCCCAAAGGCATTTAACCCCTTAAAAACATCAGTTACTTATTCAAATCTGTGAAAATGGGCTGTTTGCCCACTTTGATGCCAGTTCTGGTGCCCAGAACCCATTTGGGCCAGGCTGGAGAGACCTGGGTTTGATGCAGGGCATCACTGTCTGTGTATTTTAAGTGTCGTATCAGTGGCCCAAAGGCATTTAACCCCTTAAAAACATCAGTTACTTATTCAAATCTGTGAAAATGGGCTGTTTGCCCACTTTGATGCCAGTTCTGGTGCCCAGAACCCATTTGGGCCAGGCTGGAGAGACCAGGGTTTGATGCAGGGCATCACTGTCTGTGTATTTTAAGTGTCGTATTAGTGGCCCAAAGGCATTTAACCCCTTAAAAACATCAGTTACTTATTCAAATCTGTGAAAATGGGCTGTTTGCCCACTTTGATGCCAGTTCTGGTGCCCAGAACCCATTTGGGCCAGGCTCAAGGGACCTGGGTTTGATGCAGGGCATCACTTTCTGTGTATTTTAAGTGTCAGATCAGTGGCCCAAAGGCATTTAACCCCTTAAAAACATCAGTTACTTATTCAAATCTGTGAAAATGGGCTGTTTGCCCACTTTGATGCCAGTTCTGGTGCCCAGAACCCATTTGGGCCAGGCTCAAGGGACCTGGGTTTGATGCAGGGCATCACTTTCTGTGTATTTTAAGTGTCAGATCAGTGGCCCAAAGGCATTTAACCCCTTAAAAACATCAGTTACTTATTCAAATCTGTGAAAATGGGCTGTTTGCCCACTTTGATGCCAGTTCTGGTGCCCAGAACCCATTTGGGCCAGGCTGGAGAGACCTGGGTTTGATGCAGGGCATCACTGTCTGTGTATTTTAAGTGTCATATTAGTGGCCCAAAGGCATTTAACCCCTTAAAAACATCAGTTACTTATTCAAATCTGTGAAAATGGGCTGTTTGCCCACTTTGATGCCAGTTCTGGTGCCCAGAACCCATTTGGGCCAGGCTGGAGAGACCTGGGTTTGATGCAGGGCATCACTGTCTGTGTATTTTAAGTGTCGTATTAGTGGCCCAAAGGCATTTAACCCCTTTAAAAACATCAGTTACTTATTCAAATCTGTGAAAATGGGCTGTTTGCCCACTTTGATGCCAGTTCTGGTGCCCAGAACCCATTTGGGCCAGGCTGAAGGGACCTGGGTTTGATGCAGGGCATCACTGTCTGTGTATTTTAAGTGTCGTATCAGTGGCCCAAAGGCATTTAACCCCTTAAAAACATCAGTTACTTATTCAAATCTGTGAAAATGGGCTGTTTGCCCACTTTGATGCCAGTTCTTGTGCCCAGAACCCATTTGGGCCAGGCTGAAGGGACCTGGGTTTGATGCAGGGCATCACTTTATGTGTATTTTAAGTGTCAGATCAGTGGGCCAAAGGCATTTAACCCCTTAAAAACATCAGTTACTTATTCAAATCTGTGAAAATGGGCTGTTTGCTCACTTTGATGCCAGTTCTGGTGCCCAGAACCCATTTGGGCCAGGCTGGAGAGATCTGGGTTTGATGCAGGGCATCACTGTCTGTGTATTTTAAGTGTCGTATTAGTGGCCCAAAGGCATTTAACCCCTTAAAAACATCAGTTACTTATTCAAATCTGTGAAAATGGGCTGTTTGCCCACTTTGATGCCAGTTCTGGTGCCCAGAACCCATTTGGGCCAGGCTGAAGGGACCTGGGTTTGATGCAGGTCATCACTTTCTGTGTATTTTAAGTGTCAGATCAGTGGCCCAAAGGCATTTAACCCCTTAAAAACATCAGTTACTTATTCAAATCTGTGAAAATGGGCTGTTTGCCCACTTTGATGCCAGTTCTGGTGCCCAGAACCCATTTGGGCCAGGCTGGAGAGACCTGGGTTTGATGCAGGGCATCACTGTCTGTGTATTTTAAGTGTCGTATTAGTGGCCCAAAGGCATTTAACCCCTTAAAAACATCAGTTACTTATTCAAATCTGTGAAAATGGGCTGTTTGCCCACTTTGATGCCAGTTCTGGTGCCCAGAACCCATTTGGGCCAGGCTGGAGAGACCTGGGTTTGATGCAGGGCATCACTTTCTGTGTATTTTAAGTGTCAGATCAGTGGCCCAAAGGCATTTAACCCCTTAAAAACATCAGTTACTTATTCAAATCTGTGAAAATGGGCTGTTTGCCCACTTTGATGCCAGTTCTGGTGCCCAGAACCCATTTGGGCCAGGCTGGAGAGACCTGGGTTTGATGCAGGGCATCACTGTCTGTGTATTTTAAGTGTCGTATCAGTGGCCCAAAGGCATTTAACCCCTTAGAAACATCAGTTACTTATTCAAATCTGTGAAAATGGGCTGTTTGCCCACTTTGATGCCAGTTCTGGTGCCCAGAACCCATTTGGGCCAGGCTGGAGAGACCTGGGTTTGATGCAGGGCATCACTGTCTGTGTATTTTAAGTGTCGTATTAGTGGCCCAAAGGCATTTAACCCCTTAAAAACATCAGTTACTTATTCAAATCTGTGAAAATGGGCTGTTTGCCCACTTTGATGCCAGTTCTGGTGCCCAGAACCCATTTGGGCCAGGCTCAAGGGACCTGGGTTTGATGCAGGGCATCACTTTCTGTGTATTTTAAGTGTCAGATCAGTGGCCCAAAGGCATTTAACCCCTTAAAAACATCAGTTTTTTATTCAAATCTGTGAAAATGGGCTGTTTGCCCACTTTGATGCCAGTTCTGGTGCCCAGAACCCATTTGGGCCAGGCTGGAGAGACCTGGGTTTGATGCAGGGCATCACTGTCTGTGTATTTTAAGTGTCGTATTAGTGGCCCAAAGGTATTTAACCCCTTAAAAACAACAGTTACTTATTCAAATCTGTGAAAATGGGCTGTTTGCCCACTTTGATGCCAGTTCTGGTGCCCAGAACCCATTTGGGCCAGGCTGGAGAGACCTGGGTTTGATGCAGGGCATCACTGTCTGTGTATTTTAAGTGTCATATTAGTGGCCCAAAGGCATTTAACCCCTTAAAAACATCAGTTACTTATTCAAATCTGTGAAAATGGGCTGTTTGCCCACTTTGATGCCAGTTCTGGTGCCCAGAACCCATTTGGGCTAGGCTGAAGGGACCTGGGCTTGATGCAGGTCATCACTTTCTGTGTATTTTAAGTGTCAGATCAGTGGCCCAAAGGCATTTAACTCCTTAAAAACATCAGTTACTTATTCAAATCTGTGAAAATGGGCTGTTTGCCCACTTTGATGCCAGTTCTGGTGCCCAGAACCCATTTGGGCCAGGCTGGAGAGACCTGGGTTTGATGCAGGGCATCACTGTCTGTGTATTTTAAGTGTCGTATCAGTGGCCCAAAGGCATTTAACCCCTTAAAAACATCAGTTACTTATTCAAATCTGTGAAAATTGGCTGTTTGCCCACTTTGATGCCAGTTCTGGTGCCCAGAACCCATTTGGGCCAGGCTGGAGAGACCTGGGTTTGATGCAGGGCATCACTTTCTGTGTATTTTAAGTGTCAGATCAGTGGCCCAAAGGCATTTATCCCCTTAAAAACATCAGTTACTTATTCAAATCTGTGAAAATGGGCTGTTTGCCCACTTTGATGCCAGTTCTGGTGCCCAGAACCCATTTGGGCCAGGCTGGAGAGACCTGGGTTTGATGCAGGGCATCACTGTCTGTGTATTTTAAGTGTCGTATTAGTGGCCCAAAGGCATTTAACCCCTTAAAAACATCAGTTACTTATTCAAATCTGTGAAAATGGGCTGTTTGCCCACTTTGATGCCAGTTCTGGTGCCCAGAACCCATCTGGGCCAGGCTGAAGGGACCTGGGTTTGATGCAGGGCATCACTGTCTGTGTATTTTAAGTGTCAAATTGTCGGGGTCGTAAAACGACAATTTAAATCCTCATTCACCAGTCATTCCAAATTAAACTATAAGCATGAGCCGAGCATTTGGTACCGGGTAAGAATGACTCAGACAAGGTGCTGATTCAATCTCAATTGAATGCCCGTGCATCTACTCATGTCTGCAACGGTCACAACATCTGGCTTTATTCTAAAATACACAATACTATATTGAGTGTTAGGGGAAGGCGTGCATTAGGCGGGGTCTAAGCTAGCATCCAGTCTTTCTGATTTGTTCTGACGTCTTCTGGTGGATTCCTCCTTTTCTTCACATTCCTTAAGTTTCGATTTCCAAAGAAATGACTTAACCCTTCGGTCACTAACCTGAAACGAAACTGAACACTGGCAACCATCTTTAAATACAATTACATATGCATTAGCTAGCAGATAGGAAAAAACTTATTGTTTCACAGTATAAGAGTATAAAAGTACAAAAAGATATATAAGAAATATATTTTCACCTTGACAATCCCCCCTAAACACTAAGTTTTTCCCTTAAAGAAAGATCCTTTGAGACTGTCCATGTGATGGGAAAAGGGGAGGTGGATTTCTTCATCCAGACACCTCAGAAACTCTCCCCTAGCGAGAGGCCTCCAGGCAGCTGGACCCTTCACTAACCTCACATGGAGTTCTCCCACTGTCCCTAAACTAAATCTCTTAGCATCATCTGAGAATGGGGGATTTTGTCTATTCTCTTGAGAGGAATATACTTCGGGATCTCCCCTGGATCAGTACCATCGTACTCTGGTGGGTCTACTTCTTGATTGAGGAAGGCGCCAGTCGGAGTTGCTTTGGCAATAACCTTTTTATACAAGGGAATAACACAACAGAGAATTATCGATCCAATTACAAGGAGGGCAATCAGTACTAAACAAACTTATTGAAGGAATCCCTTGATCCCACCTAACCAACTGGAGAAGAAAGATGTGTCTGCTACAGCATACATGACACGTCGTCTCATTGTCCTAATTTGTTCAACTTCTTTTTGCAACCTTCAGGAGATCTTTCGGATCTACATTTCGCCATTCAGGTCTGGCTGTCTATATTTCGTCTCGTATGTCTTTGGTCATACCGTCAATGAATGTATTTACCAATACTTTAACATCAAGTGGGTTTATGGGACTGTACTCCATGTCTTCCTATTTCAGCTGTAACCGTCCAAAGTATAGCTCTACACTCTCTCCTTTTGTCACATCTGCAAAAAGTCTTAATTTGCGTCCTAGCACGTCACCTGTTTTTGTGCTCACTAACTACCTAGGCCTGCCCAGGTGCACTTAATACGTCCATCATATGGTCATTATTTGTCTGTAGAATGAGAAAGGTTGGTTCTCAGGGTCAGCTAATTGTTTTTGCGTAGCTAGCTAGTCAGTGGGCCTCCAGGGATAATACTCCTGTATCTGTCTTACCCTACCTGATGTGGTTGGTTCTCTGGTGGTGGGGGCGACATGACATGCTGGTCTACAGCTCCTTCCCAAAAGGATTACTGTCAGCCTACTCCTAAAAGTTAATGTCCCCACTATCCGCCAACCACAATCCTGTGTCAGCTTCTTATGTCACTACATGTGATCTTGTCTGGACAGGATTCAGTGTAATTCTCTTAGGTCGGGTTGCAGCGCGGGTCATACAAGTGTTAGGGCCCAAATCCTCAACTATACCCTAAAAGGCATCACAGCTATAATTAACAAATCTTTGTTCACTGTAATATATACATACATATATATATTTGATCCATTCAACATTTTTTATTAATCTGCACCTGTGGGATTATAGAAGCAATGCCGGCATAAATCTGGTTCTGGGCTTTAAACTGGTCAGGCACCCCCCTTGGCACTCCAATGGCATCAATATATACTAGTGGATCTTCTTCATAACTCATATGGAGCTGATCAAGGCTTCTCCTCTTTCTGGTAGGTTCATCAGGTATCTTTGGATCCCAAGGTAAAATCTTGAACTGCATGGCTAGTTTAACAAGGGTGCATTGGCCTATCCAGGCATTAGGCAACCTAGGACGGAGCTTACCATCCCCACATAACCAATAAATGTCGTACATATAATGTGTATGTTTGATTAGCAAGTCAGTATCTAAGGAACTGTTCTCCTTGCAGAAACCTGTCTCGAAGATCCCTACTAGTGTACCTGTGGTGTCGTGGGAATTATAGCAGGTGTAATTGTCAGCTAATACGGTTACTTCTCCTGGGACCTTTAGTTTAGGTTCCTTATGAAATAGTGGGACGTAATCTGGACAATCAGTGGGCTTCAAACCTTTCAACAGATTCATAACACAGGCAGTGATGTTGTCATCAGGAAAAAGTAATGCATGTGTGTATAGATGTGTAGTCGCAGCAGCACAAGCAATACATCCTACAGAGATATTCTGGACTCTTACATTGTATCTCACCCATTCTAACCATAGGTTTTTCCTTGGGGCTGTTTGTGTTTCTATGGAGAAAACCTCTTGCCAACTGAGACCTGGAATGGGGATCACTTTATTAACTTCATTTTGCAAACGCTCACCTGGGCCTGTTTTAGGTGTACTGGTAACGGGGGCTTTGGTTGGTCTGAAACTAATATCCTGGAGCTGTATATGGCCTAAATTCCCATGATATCCACTACTAAATACATAATTATAATGCCTTCCCAGTACAAATGTCTGCAGATCAGCAGATTGGGGGTTTTCAAGATTCAGGAGAAGGGGGTAACAACTTCTACCCCATTTACAGCCTCTAGGTGGTTGCAGAAGGGCTGTTAGATGCATTCTCTCACGAAGACTTCTACCCGTCCCATCCTTAGGGAACATGGCTTCACTAGATTTATATCCCCAATCATCTCCCGTATTCCAGGCAGCATCTGTCCAATAATAACAGTTACTGTTGTCATTTCTGGTAGCACACATATATAAAACTGGATGATTCCCTCTACCACCCGTTCAGTCTCGAGACACTTGACTACATCACAGAAATCAAATCGCCAGATATTTACCGGGGCTGTCAGATTTACCCAGAGAATAGTGGGACCTTAGTATTTTCATTTACATTAGGGGCCGAGAAGGTAGGGGCGAGGATGGCCCCCATTTCCAGGATCAAAAACAACAGCAACATTTCCCTTCAGTCACTACTGTGACTAAACACTGGTTCGGTCTCTTTTACAATATGAGGCGTGGATCCAAGTGCTCTTTCCTTCAAGTTTTACTGCGGTGGGGGTGACCAGGATCACCGTGTGAAGTCCTTCAAATCTCGGCTGGAGACAATCTCTGCGCACAAACTTTTTCACATACACCAGGTCTCCTGGCACAAAGGGATGGTGTCCAGAAACCTTGTCTGGGTCTGGAAGAGAACTGAAGACAGTTAAATGCACTTTGGCAAGGTGTCCATGTAAGGCCTGCACATAGCTAGTCAAGTCCTGGTACTTGAGCTGCAACTGTTGTGGAAAGAAACATTCAAAATTGGGGCTCCTGCCAAACAGAATCTTATACGGTGACTGTCCTGTCTTCCTGTTTGGGGTATATCTTACTGAAAACAAAGCCAGAGGAAGGCATTCTGTCCATGGTTTACCAGTCTCTGTCATTGCCTTCTGGATTTTAAGCTTAAGAATTCCATTTAGTCTCTCCACTTTTCCACTACTCTGTGCATGGAGTATGCAATGCTTGACTTACCCCCAGTGCTGCCATTACCTCTGACATGATCTCTCCAGTAAAATGGGAACCCTGATCGCTTTCAATGACTTCAGGGGTTTTCACTGTCCTACTCTGATTATGTGTGGCACATATCATGCAGCTCTGTACCTGCCTTTCTGCGCAGGTGGAAAACCCGGAGGGCAATCCATTGTTTCTGTAGGGTGTCACACATGGCCGTCTTCGAGTGGTGCACATTCCCGTGCAGAACCTGTGCCATCATTGGGTACAGTACCTGTGGTAGGCAGACCTTTTCACCCCTCCCCCATAGCCCAGTGACGGTATCAGAGCAAGCCCCTGTCTTTTGCCACCTATTTTTCTCCTCCTTACTTGCCTGTTCTTGTAACTGGGCTAAGATGTCTTTCAACACAAGTGGAGATGGTGGGGTGTCTAGGTGATGTACTTGAGAGGCTACAGGAGTGCTTGCTGCTTTCTTGGCAGCCTGGTCTGCCAGTGCGTTACCCTTTTGTCCGTCCATCAGTGCCTTTGGTATGTGCCTTTACCTTTATAATGCCTGCTTGGGTGGGAAGCTGTAGTGCATTCATAAGTTGCTGGACTGCCTCAGCACGTTTAAAGGGGTGGCCATTTGCTGTCAGGAAAGCCCTGGCTCTCCAGATAGGCCCATAATCGTGTGCAATGCCAAAAGCATACCTAGAATCAGTGTAGATATTTACAGTCTTACCTTCTGCTAGTTTGCACGCTTCTGTAAGCGCCTTGAGCTTCTGCTTCTTGTGCAGACATATGAGCTGGCATTGACTCTGCCTTGATTACCTCATGTTCTGAGACCACAGCATATCTGGTACAGTAGCGTCCTTGGTCATCTTGGTGACAGGATCCATCTACAAAAAGCTCAAAATCAGCATTAGAATGGGCACACTAGAGACCAGCCGTTTCCTGAGACATCAATTCTAGACAATCATATGGTTTGGAAACCTAATCTTGTTCTTCTGGATCCATTTTAGAAAGAAAAAGAGTGTCCTTTTTCATGTCACCTACTCCTCCCCCCTTTGGATCCATAGGAACTAGGAGAAGAGTAACGGGGTTTAGGACAGTGCACCTTTTCAAAGTCACATTAGTAGGCATGAGAATAGCACACCGAAGTCGCAGCTGTCTGGTCATGGACATGTGGCTAGATTATACTTGGTTAAGGATACTATATACATCGTGTGGGGTGTGGACCATCAGTGGGTGATCCAAAACAATCTCTGAAGACTTGTGTAGCAACAGCTGGACAGACAACACGGCCCGAACACAGAAGGGGCTTCCTCTTGCCACCGTATCCAGGCGGCCACTATAATAAGCAACAGGTCTCTGTTTGTCTCCATGAAGCTGAATCAGCACACCTGTAGCATGTCCTGCAGGTGAGCTCTGTCTGCAATACTGTGCAGCAGTGCTCGGGTGTCTTGGAATCATATACGGGGCCTGCAGTGTGTAACACTGTATCACAGGGCAAATTCCCTCTTTGGGTGGACATAGCGTCTCCTGGATGCAAGGGGCCATGAGCGGCAAGGTAGGCCTGACACTCTTGGGCTATAACTGGCCCCCCTTTTTTTTTTGCTATCTGTTGGGCCAAACCACCTCTATATGACAGGGTAGAATTAGCTGGGTTCACTATGGCTCCTGCCTAGTGGGTAATTATGTCCCCATACCCCACTGAGAAAAGGACCTGGGATTCCTGAGGTGTGATATAGTAGCGTGAATGACAGGGAAACCAAACTTCAGATTCCTAGAAAGTCTGGCCTTGTAAGTGTGAAGGTTTCACGGGAAGAGGAGATGTAGAGGCCTTTCCGGGCTGGGAGGTCTGGCATCCACACCGATTAAAGCAAGCTCTTGGTCTGAAAATTGACATGGGGCTGGGGAGGGAGTTAGATTCCTATACAGGGTTAAAGGCGTATTGCAGTGTGAAGCTGGACTTGCATGTACGATAGGAGGGGGCAAAAACTGGAGTCTGTTACATGGAGATAAGAAACACTGATCTCGCAGCTGCAGCGGTGGGGGCCAGTGATCGAGCAAGAATCACTACGGCTAGTGAGCCAGCACCGAAGGGAAAAATTTCAAGCAGATCGTGCAGGGATTCACTCACCCCCTCCCATCTAGTAACACGGAGATAAGAACTTCCACTGCATTCTTCAGCGCTGAAGGGAGAGCAAGAGCCCAACTCTATACCCCCCTTTCTCCAGCACGTAGCGCAGATAAGGAGAAAGAAGAAGAAGAACTGACAAAGAAATCTCGCAGCGGTCTGCTCAGCCCCTCCCCTACACTACATAGCACTGATACAAAGCTCCGTATCCTCTACAAAGTCACAAATTACAGCAGTTTTCAGACCTAATTTCTACAAAACTTTCCTATAATCCTCCGTGGTCTGGGCGGAGCCCCAAGGACGGTCCGTACACACACACGCGGCAGGTCTCCACCCAGGTTGGATTCTGCACAACACAAACAGGACACACCTACGCTTCTGGAGATCTCTTTCCGCCGCCATTACAGGGCGCTGGCTGAGACTGCATTTTCATCATCAGTGGCACGGCGGCCATTTTACAATCTGTAAAATCACAGTTCAAAGGCATTTTATAACCAAATACGGGTTCTGTATTCTCTGATCCTTCCTCTCAACCTATTTTCATCCTTTGTTCTTTAAGCCTCGCGCAACTCGCAGATAAGCTTCTTGACTGTCTCTTGCCCTCCCGTGACCATTGTCTTGACTTCCACGACATCCTCATCTAACTTGTGGGGCACAGACTTCTTTTGCTGTAAGATACGCAGCTTGGCTCACAGAATACTACGCCCTGCTATAGCTCAGGATCGCTGGCAGCGATTTCAACACTGGTATTCTACAATACGGAATCTCGCTCAACGTATTGGAAAAAGAAGAGCCTCGCGCTCAACATTTTCTGTCCCTAACCTGAACACCAGTGATTAACAGACTATCCTGCCACGATATTCTAAACAGTCGGGAGGCGGTCTCCTAGTGAGAGCCCTCCACAGAAATACAGGTGGTCCCTGCTTGGGACGTCTTAATTACCTAGCTGGTACAATATCACAGAGGCTGCGTCCCCTATCCCTTCTCTAAGCCGCCCCACAATCTACAACTAGCTCAATCTTTCACTCCACTTCACTACTGGACAATAGTCACGGGTAAGGTGGTTGAACGGAGTACAATGACCGGTGGAGGAGGTATGGTGTACAGAGGTCGCACAGGATGTGACGTCTCTCAGTTGCTGGTTCAGAGCGTGGCACAGGATCACATTCGATCTCACCACTCGACCGTTCACCTCCCCAGACCCAAAGAGACCACAGACAAACCAATAACGGCTGAGACACTAGCAAGTATGACATATACAGTGTACATGATCGCCACTTACCGTGTTCGGAGGGTGATCAGTCCTCGAGGTCAGCCACTACGGGTATCATCCACAGACATCCAGGCATGGGTCCAGGGGGTCTCGGATCGCTGGCCACGCCCCCCGTTGGGCTGCCAAAATTGTCGGGGTCGTAAAACGACAATTTAAATCCTCATTCACCAGTCATTCCAAATTAAACTATAAGCATGAGCCGAGCATTTGGTACCGGGTAAGAATGACTCAGACAAGGTGCTTATTCAATCTCAATTGAATGCCCGTGCATCTACTCATGTCTGCAACGGTCACAACATCTGGCTTTATTCTAAAATACACAATACTATATTGAGTGTTAGGGGAAGGCGTGCATTAGACGGGGTCTAAGCTAGCATCCAGTCTTTCTGATTTGTTCTGACGTCTTCTGGTGGATTCCTCCTTTTCTTCACATTCCTTAAGTTTCGATTTCCAAAGAAATGACTTAACCCTTCGGTCACTAACCTGAAACGAAACTGAACACTGGCAACCATCTTTAACCCCTTCACCCCCAAGGGTGGTTTGCACGTTAATGACCGGGCCAATTTTTACAATTCTGACCACTGTCCCTTTATGAGGCTATAACTCTGGAACGCTTTGACGGATCTTGGCGATTCTGACATTGTTTTCTCGTGACATATTGTACTTCATGTTAGTGGTAAAATTTATTCGATATAACTTGCATTTATTTGTGAAAAAAACGAATATTTGGCGAAAATTTTGAAAATTTCGCAATTTTCCAACTTTGAATTTTTATGCCCTTAAATCACAGACATATGTCACGCAAAATACTTAATAAGTAACATTTCCCACATGTCTACTTTACATCAGTACAATTTTGGAACCAAAATTTTTTTTTGTGACGGAGTTATAAGGGTTAAAAGTTGACCAGCAATTTCTCATTTTTACAACACCATTTTTTTTTAGGGACCACATCTCATTTGAAGTCATTTTGAGGGGTCTATATGATAGAAAATACTCAAGTGTGACACCATTCTAAAAACTGCACCCCTCAAGGTGCTCAAAACCACATTCAAGAAGTTTATTAACCCTTCAGGTGTTTCACAGGAATTTTTTGAATGTTTAAATAAAAATAAGCATTTAACTTTTTTTCACACACAATTTATTTCAGCTCCAATTTGTTTTATTTTACCAAGGGTAACAGGAGAAAATGGACCCCCAAAGTTGTTGTACAATTTGTCCTGAGTACGCTGATACCCCATATGTGAGGGTAAACCACTGTTTGGGCGTATGGCAGAGCTCGGAAGGAAAGGAGCGCCATTTGACTTTTCAATGCAAAATTGACTGGAATTGAGATGGGACGCCATGTTGCGTTTGGAGAGCCCCTGATGTGCCTAAACATTGAAACTCCCTACAAGTGACACCATTTTGGAAAGTAGACCCCCTAAGGAACTTATCTAGATGTGTGGTGAGCACTTTGACCCACCAAGTGCTTCACAGAAGTTTATAATGCAGAGCCGTAAAAATAAAAAATCATATTTTTTCACAAAAATGATCTTTTTGCCCCCAATTTTTTATTTTCCCAAGGGTAAGAGAAGAAATTGGACCCCAAAAAATGTTGTGCAATTTGTCCTGAGTACGCTGATACCCCATATGTGGGTGTAAACCATTGTTTGGGCGCATGGCAGAGCTTGGAAGGGAAGGAGCGCCATTTGACTTTTCAATGCAAAATTGACTGGAATTGAGATGGGACGCCATGTTGCGTTTGGAGAGCCCCTGATGTGCCTAAACACTGAAACCCCCTACAAGTGACACCATTTTGGAAAGTAGACCCCCTAAGGAACTTATCTTGATGTGTGGTGAGCACTTTGACCCACCAAGTGCTTCACAGAAGTTTATAATGCAGAGCCGTAAAAATAAAAAATCATATTTTTTCACAAAAATGATCTTTTCGCCCCCAATTTTTTATTTTCCCAAGGGTAAGAGAAGAAATTGGACCCCAAAAAATGTTGTGCAATTTGTCCTGAGTACGCTGATACCCCATATGTGGGTGTAAACCATTGTTTGGGCGCATGGCAGAGCTTGGAAGGGAAGGAGCGCCATTTGACTTTTCAATGCAAAATTGACTGGAATTGAGATGGGACGCCATGTTGCGTTTGGAGAGCCCCTGATGTGCCTAAACATTGAAACTCCCTACAAGTGACACCATTTTGGAAAGTAGACCCCCTAAGGAACTTATCTAGATGTGTGGTGAGCACTTTGACCCACCAAGTGCTTCACAGAAGTTTATAATGCAGAGCCGTAAAAATAAAAAATCATATTTTTTCACAAAAATGATCTTTTTGCCCCCAATTTTTTATTTTCCCAAGGGTAAGAGAAGAAATTGGACCCCAAAAAATGTTGTGCAATTTGTCCTGAGTACGCTGATACCCCATATGTGGGTGTAAACCATTGTTTGGGCGCATGGCAGAGCTTGGAAGGGAAGGAGCGCTATTTGACTTTTCAATGCAAAATTGACTGGAATTGAGATGGGACGCCATGTTGCGTTTGGAGAGCCCCTGATGTGCCTAAACACTGAAACCCCCTACAAGTGACACCATTTTGGAAAGTAGACCCCCTAAGGAACTTATCTTGATGTGTGGTGAGCACTTTGACCCACCAAGTGCTTCACAGAAGTTTATAATGCAGAGCCGTAAAAATAAAAAATCATATTTTTTCACAAAAATGATCTTTTCGCCCCCAATTTTTTATTTTCCCAAGGGTAAGAGAAGAAATTGGACCCCAAAAAATGTTGTGCAATTTGTCCTGAGTACGCTGATACCCCATATGTGGGTGTAAAGCATTGTTTGGGCGCATGGCAGAGCTTGGAAGGGAAGGAGCGCTATTTGACTTTTCAATGCAAAATTGACTGGAATTGAGATGGGACGCCATGTTGCGTTTGGAGAGCCCCTGATGTGCCTAAACACTGAAACCCCCTACAAGTGACACCATTTTGGAAAGTAGACCCCCTAAGGAACTTATCTTGATGTGTGGTGAGCACTTTGACCCACCAAGTGCTTCACAGAAGTTTATAATGCAGAGCCGTAAAAATAAAAAATCATATTTTTTCACAAAAATGATCTTTTCGCCCCCAATTTTTTATTTTCCCAAGGGTAAGAGAAGAAATTTGACCCCAAAAAATGTTGTGCAATTTGTCCTGAGTACGCTGATACCCCATATGTGGGTGTAAACCATTGTTTGGGCGCATGGCAGAGCTTGGAAGGGAAGGAGCGCCATTTGACTTTTCAATGCAAAATTGACTGGAATTGAGATGGGACGCCATGTTGCGTTTGGAGAGCCCCTGATGTGCCTAAACATTGAAACTCCCTACAAGTGACACCATTTTGGAAAGTAGACCCCCTAAGGAACTTATCTAGATGTGTGGTGAGCACTTTGACCCACCAAGTGCTTCACAGAAGTTTATAATGCAGAGCCGTAAAAATAAAAAATCATATTTTTTCACAAAAATGATCTTTTTGCCCCCAATTTTTTATTTTCCCAAGGGTAAGAGAAGAAATTGGACCCCAAAAAATGTTGTGCAATTTGTCCTGAGTACGCTGATACCCCATATGTGGGTGTAAACCATTGTTTGGGCGCATGGCAGAGCTTGGAAGGGAAGGAGCGCTATTTGACTTTTCAATGCAAAATTGACTGGAATTGAGATGGGACGCCATGTTGCGTTTGGAGAGCCCCTGATGTGCCTAAACACTGAAACCCCCTACAAGTGACACCATTTTGGAAAGTAGACCCCCTAAGGAACTTATCTTGATGTGTGGTGAGCACTTTGACCCACCAAGTGCTTCACAGAAGTTTATAATGCAGAGCCGTAAAAATAAAAAATCATATTTTTTCACAAAAATGATCTTTTCGCCCCCAATTTTTTATTTTCCCAAGGGTAAGAGAAGAAATTGGACCCCAAAAAATGTTGTGCAATTTGTCCTGAGTACGCTGATACCCCATATGTGGGTGTAAACCATTGTTTGGGCGCATGGCAGAGCTTGGAAGGGAAGGAGCGCCATTTGACTTTTCAATGCAAAATTGACTGGAATTGAGATGGGACGCCATGTTGCGTTTGGAGAGCCCCTGATGTGCCTAAACATTGAAACTCCCTACAAGTGACACCATTTTGGAAAGTAGACCCCCTAAGGAACTTATCTAGATGTGTTTTGAGAGCTTTGAACCCCCAAGTGTTTCACTACAGATTATAACGCAGAGCCGTGAAAATAATTTTTATTTTTTTTCTCAAAAATGATTTTTTAGCACCCAGCTTTGTATTTTTACAAGGGTAACAGAATAAATTGGACCCCAAAATTTGTTTTCCAATTTGTCCTGAGTACGCTGATACCCCATATGTGGGGGGGAACCACTGTTTGGGCGCATGACAGAGCTCGGAAGGGAAGGAGCGCCATTTGGAATGCAGACTTAAATGGATTGGTCAGCAGCCGTCACGTTGCATTTGCAGAGCCCCTGATGTACCCAAACAGTACAAACCCCCCACAAGTGACCCCATATTGGAAACTAGACCTCCCAAAGAACTTATCTAGATGTGTTTTGAGAACTTTGAACCCCCAAGTGTTTCACTAAAGTTTATAGCGCAAAGCCGTGAAAATAAAAATTCTTTTTTTTTTTCACAAAAATGATTTTTTAGCCCCCAGTTTTGTATTTTCACAAGGGTAACAGGATAAATTAGACCCCAAAAGTTGTTGTCCAATTTGTCCTGAGTACGCTGATACCCCATATGTGGGGGGGAACCACTGTTTGGGTGCATGACAGAGCTCGGAAGGGAAGGAGCGCCATTTGGAATGCAGCCTTAAATGGATTGGTCTGCAGGCGTCACGTTGCATTTGCAGAGCCCCTGATGTACCCAAACAGTACAAACCCCCCACAAGTGACCCCATATTGGAAACTAGACCTCCCAAGGAACTTATCTAGATGTGTTGTGAGAACTTTGAACCCCCAAGTGTTTCACTACAGTTTATAACGCAGAGCCATGAAAATAAAACATCTTTTTTTTCCCACAAAAATGATTTTTAGCCCCCCAAATTTTTATTTTCCTAAGGATAACAAGAGAACTTGGACCCCAGAAGTTGTTGTTCAATTTGTCCCGAGTACGCTGATAACACATATGTTGGGGTAAACCCCTTTTTGGGCGCACGGGAGAGCTCGGAAGGGAAGGAGCACTGTTTTACTTTTTCAACGCAGAATTGGCTGGAATTGAGATTGGACGCCATGTCGCGCTTGTAGAGCCCCTGATGTGCCTGGACAGTGGAAACTCCCCAATTCTACCTGAAACCCTAACCCAAACACACCCCTAACCCTAATCCCAACGGTAACCCTAACCACACCCCTAGCCCTGACACACCCATAATTCTAATCCCAACCCTAATCCAAACGTAAATGTAATCCAAACTCTAACCCTAACTTTAGCCCCAACCCTAACTTTAGCCCCAACCCTAACTTTACCTCCAACCCTAGCCCTAACCCTACCCCTAACCCTAACCCTAAACGTGACTGAAATACGTGGCACTGAAATACGTGGCACTGAAATACGTGGCACTGAAATACGTGGCACTGAAATACGTGGCACTGAAATACGTGATACGTGGCACTTAAATACGTGGCACTGAAACACGTGGCACTGAAATACGTGATACGTGGCACTGAAATACGTGGCACTGAAATACGTGGCACTGAAATACGTGGCACTGAAATACGTGGCACTGAAATATGTGATACGTGGCACTGATACGTGGCACTGAAATACGTGGCACTGAAATACGTGGCACTGAAATACGTGGCACTGAAATACGTGATACGTGGCACTGAAATACGTGGCACTGAAATACGTGGCACTGAAATACGTGATACGTGGCACTTAAATACGTGGCACTGAAACACGTGGCACTGAAATACGTGATACGTGGCACTGAAATACGTGGCACTGAAATACGTGGCACTGAAATACGTGGCACTGAAATACGTGGCACTGAAATACGTGATACGTGGCACTGAAATACGTGGCACTGAAATACGTGGCACTGAAATATGTGATACGTGGCACTGATACGTGGCACTGAAATACGTGGCACTGAAATACGTGGCACTGAAATACGTGGCACTGAAATACGTGATACGTGGCACTGAAATACGTGGCACTGAAATACGTGGCACTGAAATACGTGATACGTGGCACTTAAATACGTGGCACTGAAACACGTGGCACTGAAATACGTGATACGTGGCACTGAAATACGTGGCACTGAAATACGTGGCACTGAAATACGTGGCACTGAAATACGTGGCACTGAAATACGTGGCACTGAAATACGTGGCACTGAAATACGTGATACGTGGCACTGAAATACGTGGCACTGAAATACGTGGCACTGAAATACGTGGCACTGAAATACGTGGCACTGAAATACGTGGCACTGAAATACGTGGTACTAAAATATGTGGCACTGAAATACGTGATACGTGGCACTGAAATACGTGATACGTGGCACTGAAATATGTGATACGTGGCACTGAAATACGTGGCACTGAAACACGTGGCACTGAAATACGTGGCACTGAAATACGTGGCACTGAAATACGTGGCACTATGACTGTCAGAAAATGTTCATTAAACGGTTAGGGGTGAGGTTAGGGGTAGAGTTAGGGTTAGGGTTTGGATCCCTTTATCACCTTGATGGTGGTGGGTGGCTTTTCAGTGTGTTTAAATGCATGCGTTTTTAACGCAAACAAACGCATGTGCTTAAAAACGCAAGAAAATACTGCAGGTTGTATTTCTGAAAATGAACGCATGCAGAAAAAAAACGCATGCGTTTGAAAACGCGACCAAACGCGTACAAAAAAACCGCATGCGTTTTCAATGTTAAATATAGGGAAAAAACGCATGCGTTTTTTTGTGCAAAAAACGCTGCAGACAAAAACGCAAGTGTGAAACCAGCGACGCTTTTTATAGCAAAAAAGTTTTTGCGTCTCCACATTTTGAGACCTATAATTTTTCCACATTTTGCTCCACAGAGTCATGTGAGGTCTTGTTTTTTGCGGGACGAGTTGACGTTTTTATTGGTAACATTTTCGGACACGTGACCGTTTTTGATCGCTTTTTATTCCGATTTTTGTGAGGCAGAATGACCAAAAACCAGCTATTCATGAATTTCTTTTGGGGGAGGCGTTTATACCGTTCCGCGTTTGGTAAACTTGATAAAGCAGTTTTATTCTTCGGGTCAGTACGATTACAGCGATATCTCATTTATATCATTTTTTTATGTTTTGGCGCTTTTATACGATAAAAACTAAAATATAGAAAAAATAATTATTTTCGTATCGCTTTATTCTCAGGACTATAACTTTTTTATTTTTTTGCTGATAATGTTGTATGGCGGCTTGTTTTTTGCGGGACAAGATGACGTTTTCAGCGGTACCATGGATATTTATATCAGTCTTTTTGATCGCGTGTTATTCCACTTTTTGTTCGGCGGTATGGTAATAAAGCGTTGTTTTTTGCCTCGTTTTTTTTTTTTTTTTCTTACGGTGTTTACTGAAGGGGTTAACTAGTGGGGCAGTTTTATAGGTTGGGTCGTTACGGACGCGGCGATACTAAATATGTGTACTTTTATTGTTTTTGTTTTTTTTATTTAGATAAAGAAATGTATTTATGGGAATAATATATTTTTTTTTTTTATTATTTATTTAGGATTTTTTTTTTTTTTTTTTTTACACATGTGGAAAAAATTTTTTTTAACTTTTTTACTTTGTCCCGGGGGGGACATCACAGAGCAGAGTTTGCAGAGCACTCTGTCAGATCACCGATCTGACTTACAGCACTGCAGGCTTACCAAGCGCCTGCTCTGAGCAGACACTCGGTAAGCCACCTCCTTCCCTGCAGGACCCGGATGCCGCGGCCATCTTGGATCCGGGACCTGCAGCCAGGAAGGAGGTAGGAGACCCTCGCAGCAACGCGATCACATCGCGTTGCTCCGGGGGTCTCAGGGAAGCCCGCAGGGAGCCCCCTCCCTGCGCGATGCTTCCCTATACCGCCGGTACACTGCGATCATGTTTGATCGCGGTGTGCCGGGGGTTAATGTGCCGGGGGCGGTCCGTGACCGCTCCTGGCACATAGTGCCGGATGTCAGCTGCGATATGCAGCTGACACCCGGCCGCGCTCCCCCCGTGAGCGCGGCCGATCGTGTATGACGTACTATCCCGTCGGCGGTCATACGGGCCCACCCCACCTCGACGGGATAGTACGTCAAATGTCGGGAAGGGGTTAAATACAATTACATATGCATTAGCTAGCAGATAGGAAAAAACTTATTGTTTCACAGTATAAGAGTATAAAAGTACAAAAAGATATATAAGAAATATATTTTCACCTTGACAGTATCAGTGGCCCAAAGGCATTTAACCCCTTAAAAACATCAGTTACTTATTCAAATCTGTGAAAATGGGCTGTTTGCCCACTTTGATGCCAGTTCTGGTGCCCAGAACCCATTTGGGCCAGGCTGGAGAGACCTGGGTTTGATGCAGGGCATCACTGTCTGTGTATTTTAAGTGTCATATTAGTGGCCCAAAGGCATTTAACCCCTTAAAAACATCAGTTACTTATTCAAATCTGTGAAAATGGGCTGTTTGCCCACTTTGATGCCAGTTCTGGTGCCCAGAACCCATTTGGGCTAGGCTGAAGGGACCTGGGTTTGATGCAGGTCATCACTTTCTGTGTATTTTAAGTGTCAGATCAGTGGCCCAAAGGCATTTAACTCCTTAAAAACATCAGTTACTTATTCAAATCTGTGAAAATGGGCTGTTTGCCCACTTTGATGCCAGTTCTGGTGCCCAGAACCCATTTGGGCCAGGCTGGAGAGACCTGGGTTTGATGCAGGGCATCACTGTCTGTGTATTTTAAGTGTCATATTAGTGGCCCAAAGGCATTTAACCCCTTAAAAACATCAGTTACTTATTCAAATCTGTGAAAATGGGCTGTTTGCCCACTTTGATGCCAGTTCTGGTGCCCAGAACCCATTTGGGCCAGGCTGGAGAGACCTGGGTTTGATGCAGGGCATCACTGTCTGTGTATTTTAAGTGTCATATTAGTGGCCCAAAGGCATTTAACCCCTTAAAAACATCAGTTACTTATTCAAATCTGTGAAAATGGGCTGTTTGCCCACTTTGATGCCAGTTCTGGTGCCCAGAACCCATTTGGGCCAGGCTGGAGAGACCTGGGTTTGATGCAGGGCATCACTGTCTGTGTATTTTAAGTGTCATATTAGTGGCCCAAAGGCATTTAACCCCTTAAAAACATCAGTTACTTATTCAAATCTGTGAAAATGGGCTGTTTGCCCACTTTGATGCCAGTTCTGGTGCCCAGAACCCATTTGGGCTAGGCTGAAGGGACCTGGGTTTGATGCAGGTCATCACTTTCTGTGTATTTTAAGTGTCAGATCAGTGGCCCAAAGGCATTTAACTCCTTAAAAACATCAGTTACTTATTCAAATCTGTGAAAATGGGCTGTTTGCCCACTTTGATGCCAGTTCTGGTGCCCAGAACCCATTTGGGCCAGGCTGGAGAGACCTGGGTTTGATGCAGGGCATCACTGTCTGTGTATTTTAAGTGTCATATTAGTGGCCCAAAGGCATTTAACCCCTTAAAAACATCAGTTACTTATTCAAATCTGTGAAAATGGGCTGTTTGCCCACTTTGATGCCAGTTCTGGTGCCCAGAACCCATTTGGGCCAGGCTGGAGAGACCTGGGTTTGATGCAGGGCATCACTGTCTGTGTATTTTAAGTGTCGTATTAGTGGCCCAAAGGCATTTAACCCCTTAGAAACATCAGTTACTTATTCAAATCTGTGAAAATGGGCTGTTTGCCCACTTTGATGCCAGTTCTTGTGCCCAGAACCCATTTGGGCCAGGCTGAAGGGACCTGGGTTTGATGCAGGGCATCACTTTATGTGTATTTTAAGTGTCAGATCAGTGGCCCAAAGGCATTTAACCCCTTAAAAACATCAGTTACTTATTCAAATCTGTGAAAATGGGCTGTTTGCTCACTTTGATGCCAGTTCTGGTGCCCAGAACCCATTTGGGCCAGGCTGGAGAGATCTGGGTTTGATGCAGGGCATCACTGTCTGTGTATTTTAAGTGTCGTATTAGTGGCCCAAAGGCATTTAACCCCTTAAAAACATCAGTTACTTATTCAAATCTGTGAAAATGGGCTGTTTGCCCACTTTGATGCCAGTTCTGGTGCCCAGAACCCATTTGGGCCAGGCTGAAGGGACCTGGGTTTGATGCAGGTCATCACTTTCTGTGTATTTTAAGTGTCAGATCAGTGGCCCAAAGGCATTTAACCCCTTAAAAACATCAGTTACTTATTCAAATCTGTGAAAATGGGCTGTTTGCCCACTTTGATGCCAGTTCTGGTGCCCAGAACCCATTTGGGCCAGGCTGGAGAGACCTGGGTTTGATGCAGGGCATCACTGTCTGTGTATTTTAAGTGTCATATTAGTGGCCCAAAGGCATTTAACCCCTTAAAAACATCAGTTACTTATTCAAATCTGTGAAAATGGGCTGTTTGCCCACTTTGATGCCAGTTCTGGTGCCCAGAACCCATTTGGGCTAGGCTGAAGGGACCTGGGTTTGATGCAGGTCATCACTTTCTGTGTATTTTAAGTGTCAGATCAGTGGCCCAAAGGCATTTAACTCCTTAAAAACATCAGATACTTATTCAAATCTGTGAAAATGGGCTGTTTGCCCACTTTGATGCCAGTTCTGGTGCCCAGAACCCATTTGGGCCAGGCTGGAGAGACCTGGGTTTGATGCAGGGCATCACTGTCTGTGTATTTTAAGTGTCATATTAGTGGCCCAAAGGCATTTAACCCCTTAAAAACATCAGTTACTTATTCAAATCTGTGAAAATGGGCTGTTTGCCCACTTTGATGCCAGTTCTGGTGCCCAGAACCCATTTGGGCCAGGCTGGAGAGACCTGGGTTTGATGCAGGGCATCACTGTCTGTGTATTTTAAGTGTCGTATTAGTGGCCCAAAGGCATTTAACCCCTTAGAAACATCAGTTACTTATTCAAATCTGTGAAAATGGGCTGTTTGCCCACTTTGATGCCAGTTCTTGTGCCCAGAACCCATTTGGGCCAGGCTGAAGGGACCTGGGTTTGATGCAGGGCATCACTTTATGTGTATTTTAAGTGTCAGATCAGTGGCCCAAAGGCATTTAACCCCTTAAAAACATCAGTTACTTATTCAAATCTGTGAAAATGGGCTGTTTGCTCACTTTGATGCCAGTTCTGGTGCCCAGAACCCATTTGGGCCAGGCTGGAGAGATCTGGGTTTGATGCAGGGCATCACTGTCTGTGTATTTTAAGTGTCGTATTAGTGGCCCAAAGGCATTTAACCCCTTAAAAACATCAGTTACTTATTCAAATCTGTGAAAATGGGCTGTTTGCCCACTTTGATGCCAGTTCTGGTGCCCAGAACCCATTTGGGCCAGGCTGAAGGGACCTGGGTTTGATGCAGGTCATCACTTTCTGTGTATTTTAAGTGTCAGATCAGTGGCCCAAAGGCATTTAACCCCTTAAAAACATCAGTTACTTATTCAAATCTGTGAAAATGGGCTGTTTGCCCACTTTGATGCCAGTTCTGGTGCCCAGAACCCATTTGGGCCAGGCTGGAGAGACCTGGGTTTGATGCAGGGCATCACTGTCTGTGTATTTTAAGTGTCGTATTAGTGGCCCAAAGGCATTTAACCCCTTAAAAACATCAGTTACTTATTCAAATCTGTGAAAATGGGCTGTTTGCCCACTTTGATGCCAGTTCTGGTGCCCAGAACCCATTTGGGCCAGGCTGGAGAGACCTGGGTTTGATGCAGGGCATCACTGTCTGTGTATTTTAAGTGTCGTATCAGTGGCCCAAAGGCATTTAACCCCTTAAAAACATCAGTTACTTATTCAAATCTGTGAAAATGGGCTGTTTGCCCACTTTGATGCCAGTTCTGGTGCCCAGAACCCATTTGGGCCAGGCTGGAGAGACCTGGGTTTGATGCAGGGCATCACTGTCTGTGTATTTTAAGTGTCGTATTAGTGGCCCAAAGGCATTTAACCCCTTAAAAACATCAGTTACTTATTCAAATCTGTGAAAATGGGCTGTTTGCCCACTTTGATGCAAGTTCTGGTGCCCAGAACCCATTTGGGCCAGGCTCAAGGGACCTGGGTTTGATGCAGGGCATCACTTTCTGTGTATTTTAAGTGTCAGATCAGTGGCCCAAAGGCATTTAACCCCTTAAAAACATCAGTTACTTATTCAAATCTGTGAAAATGGGCTGTTTGCCCACATTGATGCCAGTTCTGGTGCCCAGAACCCATTTGGGCCAGGCTGGAGAGACCTGGGTTTGATGCAGGGCATCACTGTCTGTGTATTTTAAGTGTCGTATTAGTGGCCCAAAGGCATTTAACCCCTTAAAAACATCAGTTACTTATTCAAATCTGTGAAAATGGGCTGTTTGCCCACTTTGATGCCAGTTCTGGTGCCCAGAACCCATTTGGGCCAGGCTGAAGGGACCTGGGTTTGATGCAGGGCATCACTGTCTGTGTATTTTAAGTGTCGTATCAGTGGCCCAAAGGCATTTAACCCCTTAAAAACATCAGTTACTTATTCAAATCTGTGAAAATGGGCTGTTTGCCCACTTTGATGCCAGTTCTGGTGCCCAGAACCCATTTGGGCCAGGCTGGAGAGACCTGGGTTTGATGCAGGGCATCACTGTCTGTGTATTTTAAGTGTCATATTAGTGGCCCGAAGGCATTTAACCCCTTAAAAACATCAGTTACTTATTCAAATCTGTGAAAATGGGCTGTTTGCCCACTTTGATGCCAGTTCTGGTGCCCAGAACCCATTTGGGCTAGGCTGAAGGGACCTGGGTTTGATGCAGGTCATCACTTTCTGTGTATTTTAACTGTCAGATCAGTGGCCCAAAGGCATTTAACTCCTTAAAAACATCAGTTACTTATTCAAATCTGTGAAAATGGGCTGTTTGCCCACTTTGATGCCAGTTCTGGTGCCCAGAACCCATTTGGGCCAGGCTGGAGAGACCTGGGTTTGATGCAGGGCATCACTGTCTGTGTATTTTAAGTGTCGTATCAGTGGCCCAAAGGCATTTAACCCCTTAAAAACATCAGTTACTAATTCAAATCTGTGAAAATGGGCTGTTTGCCCACTTTGATGCCAGTTCTGGTGCCCAGAACCCATTTGGGCCAGGCTGGAGAGACCTGGGTTTGATGCAGGGCATCACTGTCTGTGTATTTTAAGTGTCGTATCAGTGGCCCAAAGGCATTTAACCCCTTAAAAACATCAGTTACTTATTCAAATCTGTGAAAATGGGCTGTTTGCCCACTTTGATGCCAGTTCTGGTGCCCAGAACCCATTTGGGCTAGGCTGAAGGGACCTGGGTTTGATGCAGGTCATCACTTTCTGTGTACTTTAAGTGTCAGATCAGTGGCCCAAAGGCATTTAACTCCTTAAAAACATCAGTTACTTATTAAAATCTGTGAAAATGGGCTGTTTGCCCACTTTGATGCCAGTTCTGGTGCCCAGAACCCATTTGGGCCAGGCTGGAGAGACCTGGGTTTGATGCAGGGCATCACTTTCTGTGTATTTTAAGTGTCAGATCAGTGGCCCAAAGGCATTTATCCCCTTAAAAACATCAGTTACTTATTCAAATCTGTGAAAATGGGCTGTTTGCCCACTTTGATGCCAGTTCTGGTGCCCAGAACCCATTTGGGCCAGGCTGGAGAGACCTGGGTTTGATGCAGGGCATCACTGTCTGTGTATTTTAAGTGTCGTATTAGTGGCCCAAAGGCATTTAACCCCTTAAAAACATCAGTTACTTATTCAAATCTGTGAAAATGGGCTGTTTGCCCACTTTGATGCCAGTTCTGGTGCCCAGAACCCATTTGGGCCAGGCTGGAGAGACCTGGGTTTGATGCAGGGCATCCACTGTCTGTGTATTTTAAGTGTCATATTAGTGGCCCAAAGGCATTTAACCCCTTAAAAACATCAGTTACTTATTCAAATCTGTGAAAATGGGCTGTTTGCCCACTTTGATGCCAGTTCTGGTGCCCAGAACCCATTTGGGCCAGGCTGGAGAGACCTGGGTTTGATGCAGGGCATCACTGTCTGTGTATTTTAAGTGTCGTATTAGTGGCCCAAAGGCATTTAACCCCTTAGAAACATCAGTTACTTATTCAAATCTGTGAAAATGGGCTGTTTGCCCACTTTGATGCCAGTTCTTGTGCCCAGAACCCATTTGGGCCAGGCTGACGGGACCTGGGTTTGATGCAGGGCATCACTTTATGTGTATTTTAAGTGTCAGATCAGTGGCCCAAAGGCATTTAACCCCTTAAAAACATCAGTTACTTATTCAAATCTGTGAAAATGGGCTGTTTGCTCACTTTGATGCCAGTTCTGGTGCCCAGAACCCATTTGGGCCAGGCTGGAGAGATCTGGGTTTGATGCAGGGCATCACTGTCTGTGTATTTTAAGTGTCGTATTAGTGGCCCAAAGGCATTTAACCCCTTAAAAACATCAGTTACTTATTCAAATCTGTGAAAATGGGCTGTTTGCCCACTTTGATGCCAGTTCTGGTGCCCAGAACCCATTTGGGCCAGGCTGAAGGGACCTGGGTTTGATGCAGGTCATCACTTTCTGTGTATTTTAAGTGTCAGATCAGTGGCCCAAAGGCATTTAACCCCTTAAAAACATCAGTTACTTATTCAAATCTGTGAAAATGGGCTGTTTGCCCACTTTGATGCCAGTTCTGGTGCCCAGAACCCATTTGGGCCAGGCTGGAGAGACCTGGGTTTGATGCAGGGCATCACTGTCTGTGTATTTTAAGTGTCGTATTAGTGGCCCAAAGGCATTTAACCCCTTAAAAACATCAGTTACTTATTCAAATCTGTGAAAATGGGCTGTTTGCCCACTTTGATGCCAGTTCTGGTGCCCAGAACCCATTTGGGCCAGGCTGGAGAGACCTGGGTTTGATGCAGGGCATCACTGTCTGTGTATTTTAAGTGTCGTATCAGTGGCCCAAAGGCATTTAACCCCTTAAAAACATCAGTTACTTATTCAAATCTGTGAAAATGGGCTGTTTGCCCACTTTGATGCCAGTTCTGGTGCCCAGAACCCATTTGGGCCAGGCTGGAGAGACGTGGGTTTGATGCAGGGCATCACTGTCTGTGTATTTTAAGTGTCGTATTAGTGGCCCAAAGGCATTTAACCCCTTAAAAACATCAGTTACTTATTCAAATCTGTGAAAATGGGCTGTTTGCCCACTTTGATGCCAGTTCTGGTGCCCAGAACCCATTTGGGCCAGGCTCAAGGGACCTGGGTTTGATGCAGGGCATCACTTTCTGTGTATTTTAAGTGTCAGATCAGTGGCCCAAAGGCATTTAACCCCTTAAAAACATCAGTTACTTATTCAAATCTGTGAAAATGGGCTGTTTGCCCACATTGATGCCAGTTCTGGTGCCCAGAACCCATTTGGGCCAGGCTGGAGAGACCTGGGTTTGATGCAGGGCATCACTGTCTGTGTATTTTAAGTGTCGTATTAGTGGCCCAAAGGCATTTAACCCCTTAAAAACATCAGTTACTTATTCAAATCTGTGAAAATGGGCTGTTTGCCCACTTTGATGCCAGTTCTGGTGCCCAGAACCCATTTGGGCCAGGCTGAAGGGACCTGGGTTTGATGCAGGGCATCACTGTCTGTGTATTTTAAGTGTCGTATCAGTGGCCCAAAGGCATTTAACCCCTTAAAAACATCAGTTACTTATTCAAATCTGTGAAAATGGGCTGTTTGCCCACTTTGATGCCAGTTCTGGTGCCCAGAACCCATTTGGGCCAGGCTGGAGAGACCTGGGTTTGATGCAGGGCATCACTGTCTGTGTATTTTAAGTGTCATATTAGTGGCCCGAAGGCATTTAACCCCTTAAAAACATCAGTTACTTATTCAAATCTGTGAAAATGGGCTGTTTGCCCACTTTGATGCCAGTTCTGGTGCCCAGAACCCATTTGGGCTAGGCTGAAGGGACCTGGGTTTGATGCAGGTCATCACTTTCTGTGTATTTTAACTGTCAGATCAGTGGCCCAAAGGCATTTAACTCCTTAAAAACATCAGTTACTTATTCAAATCTGTGAAAATGGGCTGTTTGCCCAATTTGATGCCAGTTCTGGTGCCCAGAACCCATTTGGGCCAGGCTGGAGAGACCTGGTTTGATGCAGGGCATCACTGTCTGTGTATTTTAAGTGTCGTATCAGTGGCCCAAAGGCATTTAACCCCTTAAAAACATCAGTTACTAATTCAAATCTGTGAAAATGGGCTGTTTGCCCACTTTGATGCCAGTTCTGGTGCCCAGAACCCATTTGGGCCAGGCTGGAGAGACCTGGGTTTGATGCAGGGCATCACTTTATGTGTATTTTAAGTGTCAGATCAGTGGCCCAAAGGCATTTATCCCCTTAAAAACATCAGTTACTTATTCAAATCTGTGAAAATGGGCTGTTTGCCCACTTTGATGCCAGTTCTGGTGCCCAGAACCCATTTGGGCCAGGCTGGAGAGACCTGGGTTTGATGCAGGGCATCACTGTCTGTGTATTTTAAGTGTCGTATCAGTGGCCCAAAGGCATTTAACCCCTTAAAAACATCAGTTACTTATTCAAATCTGTGAAAATGGGCTGTTTGCCCACTTTGATGCCAGTTCTGGTGCCCAGAACCCATTTGGGCCAGGCTGGAGAGACCTGGGTTTGATGCAGGGCATCACTTTCTGTGTATTTTAAGTGTCAGATCAGTGGCCCAAAGGCATTTATCCCCTTAAAAACATCAGTTACTTATTCAAATCTGTGAAAATGGGCTGTTTGCCCACTTTGATGCCAGTTCTGGTGCCCAGAACCCATTTGGGCCAGGCTGGAGAGACCTGGGTTTGATGCAGGGCATCACTGTCTGTGTATTTTAAGTGTCATATTAGTGGCCCGAAGGCATTTAACCCCTTAAAAACATCAGTTACTTATTCAAATCTGTGAAAATGGGCTGTTTGCCCACTTTGATGCCAGTTCTGGTGCCCAGAACCCATTTGGGCTAGGCTGAAGGGACCTGGGTTTGATGCAGGTCATCACTTTCTGTGTATTTTAACTGTCAGATCAGTGGCCCAAAGGCATTTAACTCCTTAAAAACATCAGTTACTTATTCAAATCTGTGAAAATGGGCTGTTTGCCCACTTTGATGCCAGTTCTGGTGCCCAGAACCCATTTGGGCCAGGCTGGAGAGACCTGGGTTTGATGCAGGGCATCACTGTCTGTGTATTTTAAGTGTCGTATCAGTGGCCCAAAGGCATTTAACCCCTTAAAAACATCAGTTACTAATTCAAATCTGTGAAAATGGGCTGTTTGCCCACTTTGATGCCAGTTCTGGTGCCCAGAACCCATTTGGGCCAGGCTGGAGAGACCTGGGTTTGATGCAGGGCATCACTTTATGTGTATTTTAAGTGTCAGATCAGTGGCCCAAAGGCATTTATCCCCTTAAAAACATCAGTTACTTATTCAAATCTGTGAAAATGGGCTGTTTGCCCACTTTGATGCCAGTTCTGGTGCCCAGAACCCATTTGGGCCAGGCTGGAGAGACCTGGGTTTGATGCAGGGCATCACTTTCTGTGTATTTTAAGTGTCAGATCAGTGGCCCAAAGGCATTTATCCCCTTAAAAACATCAGTTACTTATTCAAATCTGTGAAAATGGGCTGTTTGCCCACTTTGATGCCAGTTCTGGTGCCCAGAACCCATTTGGGCCAGGCTGGAGAGACCTGGGTTTGATGCAGGGCATCACTGTCTGTGTATTTTAAGTGTCGTATCAGTGGCCCAAAGGCATTTAACCCCTTAAAAACATCAGTTACTTATTCAAATCTGTGAAAATGGGCTGTTTGCCCACTTTGATGCCAGTTCTGGTGCCCAGAACCCATTTGGGCCAGGCTGGAGAGACCTGGGTTTGATGCAGGGCATCACTGTCTGTTTATTTTAAGTGTCGTATTAGTGGCCCAAAGGCATTTAACCCCTTAAAAACATCAGTTACTTATTCAAATCTGTGAAAATGGGCTGTTTGCCCACTTTGATGCCAGTTCTGGTGCCCAGAACCCATTTGGGCCAGGCTGGAGAGACCTGGGTTTGATGCAGGGCATCACTGTCTGTGTATTTTAAGTGTCGTATCAGTGGCCCAAAGGCATTTAACCCCTTAAAAACATCAGTTACTTATTCAAATCTGTGAAAATGGGCTGTTTGCCCACTTTGATGCCAGTTCTGGTGCCCAGAACCCATTTGGGCCAGGCTGGAGAGACCTGGGTTTGATGCAGGGCATCACTGTCTGTGTATTTTAAGTGTCGTATCAGTGGCCCAAAGGCATTTAACCCCTTAAAAACATCAGTTACTTATTCAAATCTGTGAAAATGGGCTGTTTGCCCACTTTGATGCCAGTTCTGGTGCCCAGAACCCATTTGGGCCAGGCTGGAGAGACCTGGGTTTGATGCAGGGCATCACTGTCTGTGTATTTTAAGTGTCGTATTAGTGGCCCAAAGGCATTTAACCCCTTAAAAACATCAGTTACTTATTCAAATCTGTGAAAATGGGCTGTTTGCCCACTTTGATGCCAGTTCTGGTGCCCAGAACCCATTTGGGCCAGGCTCAAGGGACCTGGGTTTGATGCAGGGCATCACTTTCTGTGTATTTTAAGTGTCAGATCAGTGGCCCAAAGGCATTTAACCCCTTAAAAACATCAGTTACTTATTCAAATCTGTGAAAATGGGCTGTTTGCCCACATTGATGCCAGTTCTGGTGCCCAGAACCCATTTGGGCCAGGCTGGAGAGACCTGGGTTTGATGCAGGGCATCACTGTCTGTGTATTTTAAGTGTCGTATTAGTGGCCCAAAGGCATTTAACCCCTTAAAAACATCAGTTACTTATTCAAATCTGTGAAAATGGGCTGTTTGCCCACTTTGATGCCAGTTCTGGTGCCCAGAACCCATTTGGGCCAGGCTGAAGGGACCTGGGTTTGATGCAGGGCATCACTGTCTGTGTATTTTAAGTGTCGTATCAGTGGCCCAAAGGCATTTAACCCCTTAAAAACATCAGTTACTTATTCAAATCTGTGAAAATGGGCTGTTTGCCCACTTTGATGCCAGTTCTGGTGCCCAGAACCCATTTGGGCCAGGCTGGAGAGACCTGGGTTTGATGCAGGGCATCACTGTCTGTGTATTTTAAGTGTCATATTAGTGGCCCAAAGGCATTTAACCCCTTAAAAACATCAGTTACTTATTCAAATCTGTGAAAATGGGCTGTTTGCCCACTTTGATGCCAGTTCTGGTGCCCAGAACCCATTTGGGCTAGGCTAAAGGGACCTGGGTTTGATGCAGGTCATCACTTTCTGTGTATTTTAACTGTCAGATCAGTGGCCCAAAGGCATTTAACTCCTTAAAAACATCAGTTACTTATTCAAATCTGTGAAAATGGGCTGTTTGCCCACTTTGATGCCAGTTCTGGTGCCCAGAACCCATTTGGGCCAGGCTGGAGAGACCTGGGTTTGATGCAGGGCATCACTGTCTGTGTATTTTAAGTGTCGTATCAGTGGCCCAAAGGCATTTAACCCCTTAAAAACATCAGTTACTAATTCAAATCTGTGAAAATGGGCTGTTTGCCCACTTTGATGCCAGTTCTGGTGCCCAGAACCCATTTGGGCCAGGCTGGAGAGACCTGGGTTTGATGCAGGGCATCACTTTATGTGTATTTTAAGTGTCAGATCAGTGGCCCAAAGGCATTTATCCCCTTAAAAACATCAGTTACTTATTCAAATCTGTGAAAATGGGCTGTTTGCCCACTTTGATGCCAGTTCTGGTGCCCAGAACCCATTTGGGCCAGGCTGGAGAGACCTGGGTTTGATGCAGGGCATCACTGTCTGTGTATTTTAAGTGTCGTATCAGTGGCCCAAAGGCATTTAACCCCTTAAAAACATCAGTTACTTATTCAAATCTGTGAAAATGGGCTGTTTGCCCACTTTGATGCCAGTTCTGGTGCCCAGAACCCATTTGGGCTAGGCTGAAGGGACCTGGGTTTGATGCAGGTCATCACTTTCTGTGTATTTTAAGTGTCAGATCAGTGGCCCAAAGGCATTTAACTCCTTAAAAACATCAGTTACTTATTCAAATCTGTGAAAATGGGCTGTTTGCCCACTTTGATGCCAGTTCTGGTGCCCAGAACCCATTTGGGCCAGGCTGGAGAGACCTGGGTTTGATGCAGGGCATCACTTTATGTGTATTTTAAGTGTCAGATCAGTGGCCCAAAGGCATTTATCCCCTTAAAAACATCAGTTACTTATTCAAATCTGTGAAAATGGGCTGTTTGCCCACTTTGATGCCAGTTCTGGTGCCCAGAACCCATTTGGGCCAGGCTGGAGAGACCTGGGTTTGATGCAGGGCATCACTGTCTGTGTATTTTAAGTGTCGTATTAGTGGCCCAAAGGCATTTAACCCCTTAAAAACATCAGTTACTTATTCAAATCTGTGAAAATGGGCTGTTTGCCCACTTTGATGCCAGTTCTGGTGCCCAGAACCCATTTGGGCCAGGCTGGAGAGACCTGGGTTTGATGCAGGGCATCACTGTCTGTGTATTTTAAGTGTCGTATCAGTGGCCCAAAGGCATTTAACCCCTTAAAAACATCAGTTACTTATTCAAATCTGTGAAAATGGGCTGTTTGCCCACTTTGATGCCAGTTCTGGTGCCCAGATCCCATTTGGGCCAGGCTGGAGAGACCTGGGTTTGATGCAGGGCATCACTGTCTGTGTATTTTAAGTGTCGTATTAGTGGCCCAAAGGCATTTAACCCCTTAAAAACATCAGTTACTTATTCAAATCTGTGAAAATGGGCTGTTTGCCCACTTTGATGCCAGTTCTGGTGCCCAGAACCCATTTGGGCCAGGCTCAAGGGACCTGGGTTTGATGCAGGGCATCACTTTCTGTGTATTTTAAGTGTCAGATCAGTGGCCCAAAGGCATTTAACCCCTTAAAAACATCAGTTACTTATTCAAATCTGTGAAAATGGGCTGTTTGCCCACATTGATGCCAGTTCTGGTGCCCAGAACCCATTTGGGCCAGGCTGGAGAGACCTGGGTTTGATGCAGGGCATCACTGTCTGTGTATTTTAAGTGTCGTATTAGTGGCCCAAAGGCATTTAACCCCTTAAAAACATCAGTTACTTATTCAAATCTGTGAAAATGGGCTGTTTGCCCACTTTGATGCCAGTTCTGGTGCCCAGAACCCATTTGGGCCAGGCTGAAGGGACCTGGGTTTGATGCAGGGCATCACTGTCTGTGTATTTTAAGTGTCGTATCAGTGGCCCAAAGGCATTTAACCCCTTAAAAACATCAGTTACTTATTCAAATCTGTGAAAATGGGCTGTTTGCCCACTTTGATGCCAGTTCTGGTGCCCAGATCCCATTTGGGCCAGGCTGGAGAGACCTGGGTTTGATGCAGGGCATCACTGTCTGTGTATTTTAAGTGTCGTATTAGTGGCCCAAAGGCATTTAACCCCTTAAAAACATCAGTTACTTATTCAAATCTGTGAAAATGGGCTGTTTGCCCACTTTGATGCCAGTTCTGGTGCCCAGAACCCATTTGGGCCAGGCTCAAGGGACCTGGGTTTGATGCAGGGCATCACTTTCTGTGTATTTTAAGTGTCAGATCAGTGGCCCAAAGGCATTTAACCCCTTAAAAACATCAGTTACTTATTCAAATCTGTGAAAATGGGCTGTTTGCCCACATTGATGCCAGTTCTGGTGCCCAGAACCCATTTGGGCCAGGCTGGAGAGACCTGGGTTTGATGCAGGGCATCACTGTCTGTGTATTTTAAGTGTCGTATTAGTGGCCCAAAGGCATTTAACCCCTTAAAAACATCAGTTACTTATTCAAATCTGTGAAAATGGGCTGTTTGCCCACTTTGATGCCAGTTCTGGTGCCCAGAACCCATTTGGGCCAGGCTGAAGGGACCTGGGTTTGATGCAGGGCATCACTGTCTGTGTATTTTAAGTGTCGTATCAGTGGCCCAAAGGCATTTAACCCCTTAAAAACATCAGTTACTTATTCAAATCTGTGAAAATGGGCTGTTTGCCCACTTTGATGCCAGTTCTGGTGCCCAGATCCCATTTGGGCCAGGCTGGAGAGACCTGGGTTTGATGCAGGGCATCACTGTCTGTGTATTTTAAGTGTCGTATTAGTGGCCCAAAGGCATTTAACCCCTTAAAAACATCAGTTACTTATTCAAATCTGTGAAAATGGGCTGTTTGCCCACTTTGATGCCAGTTCTGGTGCCCAGAACCCATTTGGGCCAGGCTCAAGGGACCTGGGTTTGATGCAGGGCATCACTTTCTGTGTATTTTAAGTGTCAGATCAGTGGCCCAAAGGCATTTAACCCCTTAAAAACATCAGTTACTTATTCAAATCTGTGAAAATGGGCTGTTTGCCCACATTGATGCCAGTTCTGGTGCCCAGAACCCATTTGGGCCAGGCTGGAGAGACCTGGGTTTGATGCAGGGCATCACTGTCTGTGTATTTTAAGTGTCGTATTAGTGGCCCAAAGGCATTTAACCCCTTAAAAACATCAGTTACTTATTCAAATCTGTGAAAATGGGCTGTTTGCCCACTTTGATGCCAGTTCTGGTGCCCAGAACCCATTTGGGCCAGGCTGAAGGGACCTGGGTTTGATGCAGGGCATCACTGTCTGTGTATTTTAAGTGTCGTATCAGTGGCCCAAAGGCATTTAACCCCTTAAAAACATCAGTTACTTATTCAAATCTGTGAAAATGGGCTGTTTGCCCACTTTGATGCCAGTTCTGGTGCCCAGAACCCATTTGGGCCAGGCTGGAGAGACCTGGGTTTGATGCAGGGCATCACTGTCTGTGTATTTTAAGTGTCATATTAGTGGCCCAAAGGCATTTAACCCCTTAAAAACATCAGTTACTTATTCAAATCTGTGAAAATGGGCTGTTTGCCCACTTTGATGCCAGTTCTGGTGCCCAGAACCCATTTGGGCTAGGCTAAAGGGACCTGGGTTTGATGCAGGTCATCACTTTCTGTGTATTTTAACTGTCAGATCAGTGGCCCAAAGGCATTTAACTCCTTAAAAACATCAGTTACTTATTCAAATCTGTGAAAATGGGCTGTTTGCCCACTTTGATGCCAGTTCTGGTGCCCAGAACCCATTTGGGCCAGGCTGGAGAGACCTGGGTTTGATGCAGGGCATCACTGTCTGTGTATTTTAAGTGTCGTATCAGTGGCCCAAAGGCATTTAACCCCTTAAAAACATCAGTTACTAATTCAAATCTGTGAAAATGGGCTGTTTGCCCACTTTGATGCCAGTTCTGGTGCCCAGAACCCATTTGGGCCAGGCTGGAGAGACCTGGGTTTGATGCAGGGCATCACTTTATGTGTATTTTAAGTGTCAGATCAGTGGCCCAAAGGCATTTATCCCCTTAAAAACATCAGTTACTTATTCAAATCTGTGAAAATGGGCTGTTTGCCCACTTTGATGCCAGTTCTGGTGCCCAGAACCCATTTGGGCCAGGCTGGAGAGACCTGGGTTTGATGCAGGGCATCACTGTCTGTGTATTTTAAGTGTCGTATCAGTGGCCCAAAGGCATTTAACCCCTTAAAAACATCAGTTACTTATTCAAATCTGTGAAAATGGGCTGTTTGCCCACTTTGATGCCAGTTCTGGTGCCCAGAACCCATTTGGGCTAGGCTGAAGGGACCTGGGTTTGATGCAGGTCATCACTTTCTGTGTATTTTAAGTGTCAGATCAGTGGCCCAAAGGCATTTAACTCCTTAAAAACATCAGTTACTTATTCAAATCTGTGAAAATGGGCTGTTTGCCCACTTTGATGCCAGTTCTGGTGCCCAGAACCCATTTGGGCCAGGCTGGAGAGACCTGGGTTTGATGCAGGGCATCACTTTATGTGTATTTTAAGTGTCAGATCAGTGGCCCAAAGGCATTTATCCCCTTAAAAACATCAGTTACTTATTCAAATCTGTGAAAATGGGCTGTTTGCCCACTTTGATGCCAGTTCTGGTGCCCAGAACCCATTTGGGCCAGGCTGGAGAGACCTGGGTTTGATGCAGGGCATCACTGTCTGTGTATTTTAAGTGTCGTATTAGTGGCCCAAAGGCATTTAACCCCTTAAAAACATCAGTTACTTATTCAAATCTGTGAAAATGGGCTGTTTGCCCACTTTGATGCCAGTTCTGGTGCCCAGAACCCATTTGGGCCAGGCTGGAGAGACCTGGGTTTGATGCAGGGCATCACTGTCTGTGTATTTTAAGTGTCGTATCAGTGGCCCAAAGGCATTTAACCCCTTAAAAACATCAGTTACTTATTCAAATCTGTGAAAATGGGCTGTTTGCCCACTTTGATGCCAGTTCTGGTGCCCAGATCCCATTTGGGCCAGGCTGGAGAGACCTGGGTTTGATGCAGGGCATCACTGTCTGTGTATTTTAAGTGTCGTATTAGTGGCCCAAAGGCATTTAACCCCTTAAAAACATCAGTTACTTATTCAAATCTGTGAAAATGGGCTGTTTGCCCACTTTGATGCCAGTTCTGGTGCCCAGAACCCATTTGGGCCAGGCTCAAGGGACCTGGGTTTGATGCAGGGCATCACTTTCTGTGTATTTTAAGTGTCAGATCAGTGGCCCAAAGGCATTTAACCCCTTAAAAACATCAGTTACTTATTCAAATCTGTGAAAATGGGCTGTTTGCCCACATTGATGCCAGTTCTGGTGCCCAGAACCCATTTGGGCCAGGCTGGAGAGACCTGGGTTTGATGCAGGGCATCACTGTCTGTGTATTTTAAGTGTCGTATTAGTGGCCCAAAGGCATTTAACCCCTTAAAAACATCAGTTACTTATTCAAATCTGTGAAAATGGGCTGTTTGCCCACTTTGATGCCAGTTCTGGTGCCCAGAACCCATTTGGGCCAGGCTGAAGGGACCTGGGTTTGATGCAGGGCATCACTGTCTGTGTATTTTAAGTGTCGTATCAGTGGCCCAAAGGCATTTAACCCCTTAAAAACATCAGTTACTTATTCAAATCTGTGAAAATGGGCTGTTTGCCCACTTTGATGCCAGTTCTGGTGCCCAGAACCCATTTGGGCCAGGCTGGAGAGACCTGGGTTTGATGCAGGGCATCACTGTCTGTGTATTTTAAGTGTCATATTAGTGGCCCAAAGGCATTTAACCCCTTAAAAACATCAGTTACTTATTCAAATCTGTGAAAATGGGCTGTTTGCCCACTTTGATGCCAGTTCTGGTGCCCAGAACCCATTTGGGCTAGGCTGAAGGGACCTGGGTTTGATGCAGGTCATCACTTTCTGTGTATTTTAACTGTCAGATCAGTGGCCCAAAGGCATTTAACTCCTTAAAAACATCAGTTACTTATTCAAATCTGTGAAAATGGGCTGTTTGCCCACTTTGATGCCAGTTCTGGTGCCCAGAACCCATTTGGGCCAGGCTGGAGAGACCTGGGTTTGATGCAGGGCATCACTGTCTGTGTATTTTAAGTGTCGTATCAGTGGCCCAAAGGCATTTAACCCCTTAAAAACATCAGTTACTAATTCAAATCTGTGAAAATGGGCTGTTTGCCCACTTTGATGCCAGTTCTGGTGCCCAGAACCCATTTGGGCCAGGCTGGAGAGACCTGGGTTTGATGCAGGGCATCACTTTATGTGTATTTTAAGTGTCAGATCAGTGGCCCAAAGGCATTTATCCCCTTAAAAACATCAGTTACTTATTCAAATCTGTGAAAATGGGCTGTTTGCCCACTTTGATGCCAGTTCTGGTGCCCAGAACCCATTTGGGCCAGGCTGGAGAGACCTGGGTTTGATGCAGGGCATCACTGTCTGTGTATTTTAAGTGTCGTATCAGTGGCCCAAAGGCATTTAACCCCTTAAAAACATCAGTTACTTATTCAAATCTGTGAAAATGGGCTGTTTGCCCACTTTGATGCCAGTTCTGGTGCCCAGAACCCATTTGGGCTAGGCTGAAGGGACCTGGGTTTGATGCAGGTCATCACTTTCTGTGTATTTTAAGTGTCAGATCAGTGGCCCAAAGGCATTTAACTCCTTAAAAACATCAGTTACTTATTCAAATCTGTGAAAATGGGCTGTTTGCCCACTTTGATGCCAGTTCTGGTGCCCAGAACCCATTTGGGCCAGGCTGGAGAGACCTGGGTTTGATGCAGGGCATCACTGTCTGTGTATTTTAAGTGTCGTATTAGTGGCCCAAAGGCATTTAACCCCTTAAAAACATCAGTTACTTATTCAAATCTGTGAAAATGGGCTGTTTGCCCACTTTGATGCCAGTTCTGGTGCCCAGAACCCATTTGGGCCAGGCTGGAGAGACCTGGGTTTGATGCAGGGCATCACTGTCTGTGTATTTTAAGTGTCGTATTAGTGGCCCAAAGGCATTTAACCCCTTAAAAACATCAGTTACTTATTCAAATCTGTGAAAATGGGCTGTTTGCCCACTGTGATGCCAGTTCTGGTGCCCAGAACCCATTTGGGCCAGGCTCAAGGGACCTGGGTTTGATGCAGGGCATCACTTTCTGTGTATTTTAAGTGTCAGATCAGTGGCCCAAAGGCATTTAACCCCTTAAAAACATCAGTTACTTATTCAAATCTGTGAAAATGGGCTGTTTGCCCACATTGATGCCAGTTCTGGTGCCCAGAACCCATTTGGGCCAGGCTGGAGAGACCTGGGTTTGATGCAGGGCATCACTGTCTGTGTATTTTAAGTGTCGTATTAGTGGCCCAAAGGCATTTAACCCCTTAAAAACATCAGTTACTTATTCAAATCTGTGAAAATGGGCTGTTTGCCCACTTTGATGCCAGTTCTGGTGCCCAGAACCCATTTGAGCCAGGCTGAAGGGACCTGGGTTTGATGCAGGGCATCACTGTCTGTGTATTTTAAGTGTCGTATCAGTGGCCCAAAGGCATTTAACCCCTTAAAAACATCAGTTACTTATTCAAATCTGTGAAAATGGGCTGTTTGCCCACTTTGATGCCAGTTCTGGTGCCCAGAACCCATTTGGGCCAGGCTGGAGAGACCTGGGTTTGATGCAGGGCATCACTGTCTGTGTATTTTAAGTGTCATATTAGTGGCCCAAAGGCATTTAACCCCTTAAAAACATCAGTTACTTATTCAAATCTGTGAAAATGGGCTGTTTGCCCACTTTGATGCCAGTTCTGGTGCCCAGAACCCATTTGGGCCAGGCTGGAGAGACCTGGGTTTGATGCAGGGCATCACTTTCTGTGTATTTTAACTGTCAGATCAGTGGCCCAAAGGCATTTAACTCCTTAAAAACATCAGTTACTTATTCAAATCTGTGAAAATGGGCTGTTTGCCCACTTTGATGCCAGTTCTGGTGCCCAGAACCCATTTGGGCCAGGCTGGAGAGACCTGGGTTTGATGCAGGGCATCACTGTCTGTGTATTTTAAGTGTCGTATCAGTGGCCCAAAGGCATTTAACCCCTTAAAAACATCAGTTACTAATTCAAATCTGTGAAAATGGGCTGTTTGCCCACTTTGATGCCAGTTCTGGTGCCCAGAACCCATTTGGGCCAGGCTGGAGAGACCTGGGTTTGATGCAGGGCATCACTTTATGTGTATTTTAAGTGTCAGATCAGTGGCCCAAAGGCATTTAACCCCTTAAAAACATCAGTTACTTATTCAAATCTGTGAAAATGGGCTGTTTGCCCACTTTGATGCCAGTTCTGGTGCCCAGAACCCATTTGGGCCAGGCTCAAGGGACCTGGGTTTGATGCAGGGCATCACTTTCTGTGTATTTTAAGTGTCAGATCAGTGGCCCAAAGGCATTTAACCCCTTAAAAACATCAGTTACTTATTCAAATCTGTGAAAATGGGCTGTTTGCCCACATTGATGCCAGTTCTGGTGCCCAGAACCCATTTGGGCCAGGCTGGAGAGACCTGGGTTTGATGCAGGGCATCACTGTCTGTGTATTTTAAGTGTCGTATTAGTGGCCCAAAGGCATTTAACCCCTTAAAAACATCAGTTACTTATTCAAATCTGTGAAAATGGGCTGTTTGCCCACTTTGATGCCAGTTCTGGTGCCCAGAACCCATTTGGGCCAGGCTCAAGGGACCTGGGTTTGATGCAGGGCATCACTTTCTGTGTATTTTAAGTGTCAGATCAGTGGCCCAAAGGCATTTAACCCCTTAAAAACATCAGTTACTTATTCAAATCTGTGAAAATGGGCTGTTTGCCCACATTGATGCCAGTTCTGGTGCCCAGAACCCATTTGGGCCAGGCTGGAGAGACCTGGGTTTGATGCAGGGCATCACTGTCTGTGTATTTTAAGTGTCGTATTAGTGGCCCAAAGGCATTTAACCCCTTAAAAACATCAGTTACTTATTCAAATCTGTGAAAATGGGCTGTTTGCCCACTTTGATGCCAGTTCTGGTGCCCAGAACCCATTTGAGCCAGGCTGAAGGGACCTGGGTTTGATGCAGGGCATCACTGTCTGTGTATTTTAAGTGTCGTATCAGTGGCCCAAAGGCATTTAACCCCTTAAAAACATCAGTTACTTATTCAAATCTGTGAAAATGGGCTGTTTGCCCACTTTGATGCCAGTTCTGGTGCCCAGAACCCATTTGGGCCAGGCTGGAGAGACCTGGGTTTGATGCAGGGCATCACTGTCTGTGTATTTTAAGTGTCATATTAGTGGCCCAAAGGCATTTAACCCCTTAAAAACATCAGTTACTTATTCAAATCTGTGAAAATGGGCTGTTTGCCCACTTTGATGCCAGTTCTAGTGCCCAGAACCCATTTGGGCCAGGCTGGAGAGACCTGGGTTTGATGCAGGGCATCACTTTCTGTGTATTTTAACTGTCAGATCAGTGGCCCAAAGGCATTTAACTCCTTAAAAACATCAGTTACTTATTCAAATCTGTGAAAATGGGCTGTTTGCCCACTTTGATGCCAGTTCTGGTGCCCAGAACCCATTTGGGCCAGGCTGGAGAGACCTGGGTTTGATGCAGGGCATCACTGTCTGTGTATTTTAAGTGTCGTATCAGTGGCCCAAAGGCATTTAACCCCTTAAAAACATCAGTTACTAATTCAAATCTGTGAAAATGGGCTGTTTGCCCACTTTGATGCCAGTTCTGGTGCCCAGAACCCATTTGGGCCAGGCTGGAGAGACCTGGGTTTGATGCAGGGCATCACTTTATGTGTATTTTAAGTGTCAGATCAGTGGCCCAAAGGCATTTATCCCCTTAAAAACATCAGTTACTTATTCAAATCTGTGAAAATGGGCTGTTTGCCCACTTTGATGCCAGTTCTGGTGCCCAGAACCCATTTGGGCTAGGCTGAAGGGACCTGGGTTTGATGCAGGTCATCACTTTCTGTGTATTTTAAGTGTCAGATCAGTGGCCCAAAGGCATTTAACTCCTTAAAAACATCAGTTACTTATTCAAATCTGTGAAAATGGGCTGTTTGCCCACTTTGATGCCAGTTCTGGTGCCCAGAACCCATTTGGGCCAGGCTGGAGAGACCTGGGTTTGATGCAGGGCATCACTGTCTGTGTATTTTAAGTGTCGTATCAGTGGCCCAAAGGCATTTAACCCCTTAAAAACATCAGTTACTTATTCAAATCTGTGAAAATGGGCTGTTTGCCCACTTTGATGCCAGTTCTGGTGCCCAGAACCCATTTGGGCCAGGCTGGAGAGACCTGGGTTTGATGCAGGGCATCACTGTCTGTGTATTTTAAGTGTCGTATTAGTGGCCCAAAGGCATTTAACCCCTTAAAAACATCAGTTACTTATTCAAATCTGTGAAAATGGGCTGTTTGCCCACTTTGATGCCAGTTCTGGTGCCCAGAACCCATTTGGGCCAGGCTCAAGGGACCTGGGTTTGATGCAGGGCATCACTTTCTGTGTATTTTAAGTGTCAGATCAGTGGCCCAAAGGCATTTAACCCCTTAAAAACATCAGTTACTTATTCAAATCTGTGAAAATGGGCTGTTTGCCCACATTGATGCCAGTTCTGGTGCCCAGAACCCATTTGGGCCAGGCTGGAGAGACCTGGGTTTGATGCAGGGCATCACTGTCTGTGTATTTTAAGTGTCGTATTAGTGGCCCAAAGGCATTTAACCCCTTAAAAACATCAGTTACTTATTCAAATCTGTGAAAATGGGCTGTTTGCCCACTTTGATGCCAGTTCTGGTGCCCAGAACCCATTTGGGCCAGGCTGAAGGGACCTGGGTTTGATGCAGGGCATCACTGTCTGTGTATTTTAAGTGTCGTATCAGTGGCCCAAAGGCATTTAACCCCTTAAAAACATCAGTTACTTATTCAAATCTGTGAAAATGGGCTGTTTGCCCACTTTGATGCCAGTTCTGGTGCCCAGAACCCATTTGGGCCAGGCTGGAGAGACCTGGGTTTGATGCAGGGCATCACTGTCTGTGTATTTTAAGTGTCATATTAGTGGCCCAAAGGCATTTAACCCCTTAAAAACATCAGTTACTTATTCAGATCTGTGAAAATGGGCTGTTTGCCCACTTTGATGCCAGTTCTGGTGCCCAGAACCCATTTGGGCTAGGCTGAAGGGACCTGGGTTTGATGCAGGTCATCACTTTCTGTGTATTTTAACTGTCAGATCAGTGGCCCAAAGGCATTTAACTCCTTAAAAACATCAGTTACTTATTCAAATCTGTGAAAATGGGCTGTTTGCCCACTTTGATGCCAGTTCTGGTGCCCAGAACCCATTTGGGCTAGGCTGAAGGGACCTGGGTTTGATGCAGGTCATCACTTTCTGTGTATTTTAACTGTCAGATCAGTGGCCCAAAGGCATTTAACTCCTTAAAAACATCAGTTACTTATTCAAATCTGTGAAAATGGGCTGTTTGCCCACTTTGATGCCAGTTCTGGTGCCCAGAACCCATTTGGGCCAGGCTGGAGAGACCTGGGTTTGATGCAGGGCATCACTGTCTGTGTATTTTAAGTGTCGTATCAGTGGCCCAAAGGCATTTAACCCCTTAAAAACATCAGTTACTAATTCAAATCTGTGAAAATGGGCTGTTTGCCCACTTTGATGCCAGTTCTGGTGCCCAGAACCCATTTGGGCCAGGCTGGAGAGACCTGGGTTTGATGCAGGGCATCACTGTCTGTGTATTTTAAGTGTCGTATCAGTGGCCCAAAGGCATTTAACCCCTTAAAAACATCAGTTACTTATTCAAATCTGTGAAAATGGGCTGTTTGCCCACTTTGATGCCAGTTCTGGTGCCCAGAACCCATTTGGGCTAGGCTGAAGGGACCTGGGTTTGATGCAGGTCATCACTTTCTGTGTATTTTAAGTGTCAGATCAGTGGCCCAAAGGCATTTAACTCCTTAAAAACATCAGTTACTTATTCAAATCTGTGAAAATGGGCTGTTTGCCCACATTGATGCCAGTTCTGGTGCCCAGAACCCATTTGGGCCAGGCTCAAGGGACCTGGGTTTGATGCAGGGCATCACTTTCTGTGTATTTTAAGTGTCAGATCAGTGGCCCAAAGGCATTTAACCCCTTAAAAACATCAGTTACTTATTCAAATCTGTGAAAATGGGCTGTTTGCCCACATTGATGCCAGTTCTGGTGCCCAGAACCCATTTGGGCCAGGCTGGAGAGACCTGGGTTTGATGCAGGGCATCACTGTCTGTGTATTTTAAGTGTCGTATCAGTGGCCCAAAGGCATTTAACCCCTTAAAAACATCAGTTTCTTATTCAAATCTGTGAAAATGGGCTGTTTGCCCACTTTGATGCCAGTTCTGGTGCCCAGAACCCATTTGGGCCAGGCTGAAGGGACCTGGGTTTGATGCAGGGCATCACTGTCTGTGTATTTTAAGTGTCGTATCAGTGGCCCAAAGGCATTTAACCCCTTAAAAACATTGGTTACTTATTCAAATCTGTGAAAATGGGCTGTTTGCCCACTTTGATGCCAGTTCTGGTGCCCAGAACCCATTTGGGCCAGGCTGGAGAGACCTGGGTTTGATGCAGGGCATCACTGTCTGTGTATTTTAAGTGTCATATTAGTGGCCCAAAGGCATTTAACCCCTTAAAAACATCAGTTACTTATTCAAATCTGTGAAAATGGGCTGTTTGCCCACTTTGATGCCAGTTCTGGTGCCCAGAACCCATTTGGGCTAGGCTGAAGGGACCTGGGTTTGATGCAGGTCATCACTTTCTGTGTATTTTAACTGTCAGATCAGTGGCCCAAAGGCATTTAACTCCTTAAAAACATCAGTTACTTATTCAAATCTGTGAAAATGGGCTGTTTGCCCACTTTGATGCCAGTTCTGGTGCCCAGAACCCATTTGGGCCAGGCTGGAGAGACCTGGGTTTGATGCAGGGCATCACTGTCTGTGTATTTTAAGTGTCGTATCAGTGGCCCAAAGGCATTTAACCCCTTAAAAACATCAGTTACTAATTCAAATCTGTGAAAATGGGCTGTTTGCCCACTTTGATGCCAGTTCTGGTGCCCAGAACCCATTTGGGCCAGGCTGGAGAGACCTGGGTTTGATGCAGGGCATCACTTTATGTGTATTTTAAGTGTCAGATCAGTGGCCCAAAGGCATTTATCCCCTTAAAAACATCAGTTACTTATTCAAATCTGTGAAAATGGGCTGTTTGCCCACTTTGATGCCAGTTCTGGTGCCCAGAACCCATTTGGGCCAGGCTGGAGAGACCTGGGTTTGATGCAGGGCATCACTGTCTGTGTATTTTAAGTGTCGTATCAGTGGCCCAAAGGCATTTAACCCCTTAAAAACATCAGTTACTTATTCAAATCTGTGAAAATGGGCTGTTTGCCCACTTTGATGCCAGTTCTGGTGCCCAGAACCCATTTGGGCTAGGCTGAAGGGACCTGGGTTTGATGCAGGTCATCACTTTCTGTGTATTTTAAGTGTCAGATCAGTGGCCCAAAGGCATTTAACTCCTTAAAAACATCAGTTACTTATTCAAATCTGTGAAAATGGGCTGTTTGCCCACTTTGATGCCAGTTCTGGTGCCCAGAACCCATTTGGGCCAGGCTGGAGAGACCTGGGTTTGATGCAGGGCATCACTTTCTGTGTATTTTAAGTGTCAGATCAGTGGCCCAAAGGCATTTATTCCCTTAAAAACATCAGTTACTTATTCAAATCTGTGAAAATGGGCTGTTTGCCCACTTTGATGCCAGTTCTGGTGCCCAGAACCCATTTGGGCCAGGCTGGAGAGACCTGGGTTTGATGCAGGGCATCACTGTCTGTGTATTTTAAGTGTCGTATTAGTGGCCCAAAGGCATTTAACCCCTTAAAAACATCAGTTACTTATTCAAATCTGTGAAAATGGGCTGTTTGCCCACTTTGATGCCAGTTCTGGTGCCCAGAACCCATTTGGGCCAGGCTGGAGAGACCTGGGTTTGATGCAGGGCATCACTTTCTGTGTATTTTAAGTGTCGTATCAGTGGCCCAAAGGCATTTAACCCCTTAAAAACATCAGTTACTTATTCAAATCTGTGAAAATGGGCTGTTTGCCCACTTTGATGCCAGTTCTGGTGCCCAGAACCCATTTGGGCCAGGCTGGAGAGACCTGGGTTTGATGCAGGGCATCACTGTCTGTGTATTTTAAGTGTCGTATTAGTGGCCCAAAGGCATTTAACCCCTTAAAAACATCAGTTACTTATTCAAATCTGTGAAAATGGGCTGTTTGCCCACTTTGATGCCAGTTCTGGTGCCCAGAACCCATTTGGCCCAGGCTCAAGGGACCTGGGTTTGATGCAGGGCATCACTGTCTGTGTATTTTAAGTGTCGTATCAGTGGCCCAAAGGCATTTAACCCCTTAAAAACATCAGTTACTTATTCAAATCTGTGAAAATGGGCTGTTTGCCCACTTTGATGCCAGTTCTGGTGCCCAGAACCCATTTGGGCCAGGCTGGAGAGACCTGGGTTTGATGCAGGGCATCACTGTCTGTGTATTTTAAGTGTCATATTAGTGGCCCAAAGGCATTTAACCCCTTAAAAACATCAGTTACTTATTCAAATCTGTGAAAATGGGCTGTTTGCCCACTTTGATGCCAGTTCTGGTGCCCAGAACCCATTTGGGCTAGGCTGAAGGGACCTGGGTTTGATGCAGGTCATCACTTTCTGTGTATTTTAACTGTCAGATCAGTGGCCCAAAGGCATTTAACTCCTTAAAAACATCAGTTACTTATTCAAATCTGTGAAAATGGGCTGTTTGCCCACTTTGATGCCAGTTCTGGTGCCCAGAACCCATTTGGGCCAGGCTGGAGAGACCTGGGTTTGATGCAGGGCATCACTGTCTGTGTATTTTAAGTGTCGTATCAGTGGCCCAAAGGCATTTAACCCCTTAAAAACATCAGTTACTAATTCAAATCTGTGAAAATGGGCTGTTTGCCCACTTTGATGCCAGTTCTGGTGCCCAGAACCCATTTGGGCCAGGCTGGAGAGACCTGGGTTTGATGCAGGGCATCACTTTATGTGTATTTTAAGTGTCAGATCAGTGGCCCAAAGGCATTTATCCCCTTAAAAACATCAGTTACTTATTCAAATCTGTGAAAATGGGCTGTTTGCCCACTTTGATGCCAGTTCTGGTGCCCAGAACCCATTTGGGCCAGGCTGGAGAGACCTGGGTTTGATGCAGGGCATCACTGTCTGTGTATTTTAAGTGTCGTATCAGTGGCCCAAAGGCATTTAACCCCTTAAAAACATCAGTTACTTATTCAAATCTGTGAAAATGGGCTGTTTGCCCACTTTGATGCCAGTTCTGGTGCCCAGAACCCATTTGGGCCAGGCTGGAGAGACCTGGGTTTGATGCAGGGCATCACTTTATGTGTATTTTAAGTGTCAGATCAGTGGCCCAAAGGCATTTATCCCCTTAAAAACATCAGTTACTTATTCAAATCTGTGAAAATGGGCTGTTTGCCCACTTTGATGCCAGTTCTGGTGCCCAGAACCCATTTGGGCCAGGCTGGAGAGACCTGGGTTTGATGCAGGGCATCACTGTCTGTGTATTTTAAGTGTCGTATCAGTGGCCCAAAGGCATTTAACCCCTTAAAAACATCAGTTACTTATTCAAATCTGTGAAAATGGGCTGTTTGCCCACTTTGATGCCAGTTCTGGTGCCCAGAACCCATTTGGGCTAGGCTGAAGGGACCTGGGTTTGATGCAGGTCATCACTTTCTGTGTATTTTAAGTGTCAGATCAGTGGCCCAAAGGCATTTAACTCCTTAAAAACATCAGTTACTTATTCAAATCTGTGAAAATGGGCTGTTTGCCCACTTTGATGCCAGTTCTGGTGCCCAGAACCCATTTGGGCCAGGCTGGAGAGACCTGGGTTTGATGCAGGGCATCACTTTATGTGTATTTTAAGTGTCAGATCAGTGGCCCAAAGGCATTTATCCCCTTAAAAACATCAGTTACTTATTCAAATCTGTGAAAATGGGCTGTTTGCCCACTTTGATGCCAGTTCTGGTGCCCAGAACCCATTTGGGCCAGGCTGGAGAGACCTGGGTTTGATGCAGGGCATCACTGTCTGTGTATTTTAAGTGTCGTATCAGTGGCCCAAAGGCATTTAACCCCTTAAAAACATCAGTTACTTATTCAAATCTGTGAAAATGGGCTGTTTGCCCACTTTGATGCCAGTTCTGGTGCCCAGAACCCATTTGGGCTAGGCTGAAGGGACCTGGGTTTGATGTAGGGCATCACTTTCTGTGTATTTTAAGTGTCAGATCAGTGGCCCAAAGGCATTTAACTCCTTAAAAACATCAGTTACTTATTCAAATCTGTGAAAATGGGCTGTTTGCCCACTTTGATGCCAGTTCTGGTGCCCAGAACCCATTTGGGCCAGGCTGGAGAGACCTGGGTTTGATGCAGGGCATCACTGTCTGTGTATTTTAAGTGTCGTATCAGTGGCCCAAAGGCATTTAACCCCTTAAAAACATCAGTTACTTATTCAAATCTGTGAAAATGGGCTGTTTGCCCACTTTGATGCCAGTTCTGGTGCCCAGAACCCATTTGGGCCAGGCTGGAGAGACCTGGGTTTGATGCAGGGCATCACTTTCTGTGTATTTTAAGTGTCAGATCAGTGGCCCAAAGGCATTTATCCCCTTAAAAACATCAGTTACTTATTCAAATCTGTGAAAATGGGCTGTTTGCCCACTTTGATGCCAGTTCTGGTGCCCAGAACCCATTTGGGCCAGGCCGGAGAGACCTGGGTTTGATGCAGGGCATCACTGTCTGTGTATTTTAAGTGTCGTATTAGTGGCCCAAAGGCATTTAACCCCTTAGAAACATCAGTTACTTATTCAAATCTGTGAAAATGGGCTGTTTGCCCACTTTGATGCCAGTTCTTGTGCCCAGAACCCATTTGGGCCAGGCTGAATGGACCTGGGTTTGATGCAGGGCATCACTTTATGTGTATTTTAAGTGTCGTATCAGTGGCCCAAAGGCATTTAACCCCTTAAAAACATCAGTTACTTATTCAAATCTGTGAAAATGGGCTGTTTGCTCACTTTGATGCCAGTTCTGGTGCCCAGAACCCATTTGGGCCAGGCTGGAGAGATCTGGGTTTGATGCAGGGCATCACTGTCTGTGTATTTTAAGTGTCGTATTAGTGGCCCAAAGGCATTTAACCCCTTAAAAACATCAGTTACTTATTCAAATCTGTGAAAATGGGCTGTTTGCCCACTTTGATGCCAGTTCTGGTGCCCAGAACCCATTTGGGCCAGGCTGTAGGGACCTGGGTTTGATGCAGGTCATCACTTTCTGTGTATTTTAAGTGTCAGATCAGTGGCCCAAAGGCATTTAACCCCTTAAAAACATCAGTTTTTTATTCAAATCTGTGAAAATGGGCTGTTTGCCCACTTTGATGCCAGTTCTGGTGCCCAGAACCCATTTGGGCCAGGCTGGAGAGACCTGGGTTTGATGCAGGGCATCACTGTCTGTGTATTTTAAGTGTCGTATTAGTGGCCCAAAGGCATTTAACCCCTTAAAAACATCAGTTACTTATTCAAATCTGTGAAAATGGGCTGTTTGCCCACTTTGATGCCAGTTCTGGTGCCCAGAACCCATTTGGGCCAGGCTGGAGAGACCTGGGTTTGATGCAGGGCATCACTTTCTGTGTATTTTAAGTGTCAGATCAGTGGCCCAAAGGCATTTAACCCCTTAAAAACATCAGTTACTTATTCAAATCTGTGAAAATGGGCTGTTTGCCCACTTTGATGCCAGTTCTGGTGCCCAGAACCCATTTGGGCCAGGCTGGAGAGACCTGGGTTTGATGCAGGGCATCACTGTCTGTGTATTTTAAGTGTCGTATCAGTGGCCCAAAGGCATTTAACCCCTTAAAAACATCAGTTACTTATTCAAATCTGTGAAAATGGGCTGTTTGCCCACTTTGATGCCAGTTCTGGTGCCCAGAACCCATTTGGGCCAGGCTGGAGGGACCTGGGTTTGATGCAGGGCATCACTGTCTGTGTATTTTAAGTGTCGTATTAGTGGCCCAAAGGCATTTAACCCCTTAAAAACATCAGTTACTTATTCAAATCTGTGAAAATGGGCTGTTTGCCCACTTTGATGCCATTTCTGGTGCCCAGAACCCATTTGGGCCAGGCTCAAGGGACCGGGGTTTGATGCAGGGCATCACTTTCTGTGTATTTTAAGTGTCAGATCAGTGGCCCAAAGGCATTTAACCCCTTAAAAACATCAGTTACTTATTCAAATCTGTGAAAATGGGCTGTTTGCCCACTTTGATGCCAGTTCTGGTGCCCAGAACCCATTTGGGCCAGGCTGGAGAGACCTGGGTTTGATGCAGGGCATCACTGTCTGTGTATTTTAAGTGTCGTATTAGTGGCCCAAAGGCATTTAACCCCTTAAAAACATCAGTTACTTATTCAAATCTGTGAAAATGGGCTGTTTGCCCACTTTGATGCCAGTTCTGGTGCCCAGAACCCATTTGGGCCAGGCTGGAGAGACCTGGGTTTGATGCAGGGCTTCACTGTCTGTGTATTTTAAGTGTCATATTAGTGGCCCAAAGGCATTTAACCCCTTAAAAACATCAGTTACTTATTCAAATCTGTGAAAATGGGCTGTTTGCCCACTTTGATGCCAGTTCTGGTGCCCAGAACCCATTTGGGCTAAGCTGAAGGGACCTGGGTTTGATGCAGGTCATCACTTTCTGTGAATTTTAAGTGTCAGATCAGTGGCCCAAAGGCATTTAACTCCTTAAAAACATCAGTTACTTATTCAAATCTGTGAAAATGGGCTGTTTGCCCACTTTGATGCCAGTTCTGGTGCCCAGAACCCATTTGGGCCAGGCTGGAGAGACCTGGGTTTGATGCAGGGCATCACTGTCTGTGTATTTTAAGTGTCGTATCAGTGGCCCAAAGGCATTTAACCCCTTAAAAACATCAGTTACTTATTCAAATCTGTGAAAATGGGCTGTTTGCCCACTTTGATGCCAGTTCTGGTGCCCAGAACCCATTTGGGCCAGGCTGGAGAGACCTGGGTTTGATGCAGGGCATCACTTTCTGTGTATTTTAAGTGTCAGATCAGTGGCCCAAAGGCATTTATCCCCTTAAAAACATCAGTTACTTATTCAAATCTGTGAAAATGGGCTGTTTGCCCACTTTGATGCCAGTTCTGGTGCCCAGAACCCATTTGGGCCAGGCTGGAGAGACCTGGGTTTGATGCAGGGCATCACTCTCTGTGTATTTTAAGTGTCGTATCAGTGGCACAAAGGCATTTAACCCCTTAAAAACATCAGTTACTTATTCAAATCTGTGAAAATGGGCTGTTTGCCCACTTTGATGCCAGTTCTGGTGCCCAGAACCCATCTGGGCCAGGCTGAAGGGACCTGGGTTTGATGCAGGGCATCACTTTCTGTTTATTTTAAGTGTCAGATCAGTGGCACAAAGGCATTTAACCCCTTAAAAACATCAGTTACTTATTCAAATCTGTGAAAATGGGCTGTTTGCCCACTTTGATGCCAGTTCTGGTGCCCAGAACCCATTTGGGCCAGGCTGGAGAGACCTGGGTTTGATGCAGGGCATCACTGTCTGTGTATTTTAAGTGTCGTATCAGTGGCCCAAAGGCATTTAACCCCTTAAAAACATCAGTTACTTATTCAAATCTGTGAAAATGGGCTGTTTGCCCACTTTGATGCCAGTTCTGGTGCCCAGAACCCATTTGGGCCAGGCTGGAGAGACCAGGGTTTGATGCAGGGCATCACTTTCTGTGTATTTTAAGTGTCAGATCAGTGGCCCAAAGGCATTTAACCCCTTAAAAACATCAGTTACTTATTCAAATCTGTGAAAATGGGCTGTTTGCCCACTTTGATGCCAGTTCTGGTGCCCAGAACCCATTTGGGCCAGGCTGGAGAGACCTGGGTTTGATGCAGGGCATCACTGTCTGTGTGTTTTAAGTGTCAGATCAGTGGCACAAAGGCATTTAACCCCTTAAAAACATCAGTTACTTATTCAAATCTGTGAAAATGGGCTGTTTGCCCACTTTGATGCCAGTTCTGGTGCCCAGAACCCATTTGGGCCAGGCTGCAGGGACCTGGGTTTGATGCAGGGCATCACTTTCTGTGTATTTTAAGTGTCAGATCAGTGGCCCAAAGGCATTTAACCCCTTAAAAACATCAGTTACTTATTCAAATCTGTGAAAATGGGCTGTTTGCCCACTTTGATGCCAGTTCTGGTGCCCAGAACCCATTTGGGCCAGGCTGAAGGGACCTGGGTTTGATGCAGGGCATCACTGTCTGTGTATTTTAAGTGTCGGATCAGTGGCCCAAAGGCATTTAACCCCTTAAAAACATCAGTTACTTATTCAAATCTGTGAAAATGGGCTTTGCCCACTTTGATGCCAGTTCTGGTGCCCAGAACCCATTTGGGCCAGGCTGAAGGGACCTGGGTTTGATGCAGGGCATCACTTTCTGTGTATTTTAAGTGTCAGATCAGTGGCACAAAGGCATTTAACCCCTTAAAAACATCAGTTACTTATTCAAATCTGTGAAAATGGGCTGTTTGCCCACTTTGATGCCAGTTCTGGTGCCCAGAACCCATTTGGGCCAGGCTGGAAATAACTGGTTTGGATGTGGGGCGCCTTGTTCTATATGTCAGCAGTGTGAGATCAGTGGCCCAAAGGCATTTAACCCTTTCTTCAGCGCTCTTTGGTGCCCACTTTGATGCCCATTTTTGTGCCAGTTTTATTGTTTTTGTAGCCCTTTTTAAGCTTATTCACATCAGGGCTCCTCACTGCATTGTGTTTTATTATTGTGATGATTATTTTTTGTTGTTAAACCTATAAAAAACAGAAAAGAAAAAATTGCCGAATAAGAAACTGACGAATAAGAAACCAACTTCAGCTCCGAATAAGAAACTGAACGAATAAGAAACCAACTTCAGCCTCGTCCAGGAATACCCCCCTAATAAATCCCCTGCCCCCATCACCCCCCAGCAAAAAAACCCGTCCCCGGCCACATTGCCGCTTGTAGCCCATTACTCCTGTCAGATGTTTTGTCGTGTTCGGTGGTTCCTGGTAATGTGGCCTGCTTGGTGGATGACACGGCGGAATCCACAGTCTCACTGCTCTTACCGTAAAGAATCCATAGTGTCACTGCAGGAGCGGACACAGCTTGGGGCCCCTGTGCAGGAAATGTGTCTGGGCCCTCTCCTTTTAAGGCGACAAAGCTATAATATATGTAGAAAAAGGAGGAACAGCAGCGGAAAAACTACCCTAAAGCGAGCACTGACCAGCATTCCAATGGCCTTCCAGACAGGAAACAAAAAGATGTCAAAGAAGGACTTTACCGTGAACTTGTGAGTTTTTGGAGAGTTTCTGCTTGTATTTCTTCCCTCCCAGAGCTGCTGTTTTGATGTGAACGGCCTCCCACCCTCATAGATCTTTGGCTTGATGATCCTACAAAGGTTCTCTATAGGGTTGAGGTCAGGGGAAGATGGCGGCCACACCATGAGTTTATCTCCTTTTATGCCCATAGCAGCCAATGACTCAGAGGGATTCTTCACCGCATGAGATGGTGCTTTGTCAGCATGAAGATGATTTTGCTCCTGAAGACACGTTTCTGCTTTTTATACCATAGAAGAAAGTTGTCAGTCAGAAACTCTATATACTTTGCAGAGGTCATTTTCACACCTTCAGGAACCTTTAAAGGGCCTTGCCAGCTGTTTCCCCATGATTCCGGCCCAAAACATGACTCCTCCACCTCCTTGCTGACATCACAGCCTTGTTGGGACATGGTGGCCATCCACCAACCATCTTCTACTCCATCCATCTGGACCATCCAGGGTTGCTCAACACTTATTAGTAAACAAGACTGTTTGAATATTAGTCTTCATGTGTGTCTGGGCCCACTACAACCGTTTCTGCTTGTGAACACTGTTTAGGGGTGGCTGAATAGTAGGTTTATGCACCACATCAAGCCTTTGAAGGATCCTACACCTTGAGGTTCGGGGGACTCCAGAGGCACCAGCAGCCTCAAATATCTGTTTGCTGCTTTGTAATGGTATTTTGGCAGCTGCTCTCTTAATCCAATGAATTAGTCTGGCAGAAACCTTCCTCATTATGCCTTTATCTGCATGAACTCTGTCTGTGCTCAGATTCAGCCACAAATCTCTTAACAGTATGATGATCACTCTTACATTTTTGGGAAATATCTAATGTTTTCATCCCTTGACCAAGGCATTGCACTATTTAATGCTTTTCGGCAGCAGAGAGATCCTTTTTATTTCCCATATTGCTTGAAACCTGTGGCCTGCTTAATAATGTGGAACATTATTTTTAAGTAGTTTTCCTTTAATTCGAATCACCTGCAAAACTAATTATCACTTGTGTTTAAGATTGATTTCAGTGATCCATTGAGGCCTGGGACACAATACCATCCACGAGTTTATTTGAGAAACAAAACAATTAAATCTTTATGACACTTAAATCCAATTTGCATAATAATTTGGAACACGCTGTATGTATATATGTATGTGTAGTGAAATATGTATAAAAGTATTTGTGCAGTGAACTATGTATAGGTTTATTGTGTGACTAGTAATAATTGAACATCTGTCCTGAAGGCTGCAGGTCCCACCCAGGTGTTAATATGTATTTTCCTGAAACAGCAGACTTCTGTCTCCAATCTCACCAGGGGGTCTTGCTGGGACCCAAGAAGAAAGGGAACATTTGACACCTCCTAGCTCTTTGGAAGAGAGATGTCAATTACAGCCTGACACTATCTATCTGTGGAAAGCTTTACACAAAGGATCTCAGAGAAAATAATATATTCATTGTGGGCGCGGCCGTGGTCCAATCAAAAACAAGCAATTAGAATATCAACTTGAGGGGCTGGTCTAGAAATCTGACCTCCAGGGTGACTATAAATTTGACTTGTAGACATTCAAAATTGTTCACATGTGAAGCTGATGTGATCCAGTCTATATTTATCCCCCCTCAGGGAGCAGAAGCAGACTACAAGTTGGCTAGTTCTGTAAGATTTCTCCTGTTTATTTTATACTGTTTTGCATAGCTGTATGTATTTGTATTCCCATATTTTTATACCTTTTTCTTTATTGTAAGCACTGAACCTTTTTGCATTAAAGCATAAAACTTTAACAGTTGAACAATTACGGAGTACCACCCCCACCCTGATTTCATAGACCATACTTCATTAACATTTCCTACCCTGCTCCTGGTGGGGGTCATTGTGTTCATTTGTTGCTCTCTGCAGGGGGCTTCTCAGACTGGCTGGGACAGTGGGACTGGACATCTGGAGCCTCTTATACTTTCAGCTCCAGGTAACAAATGTTTGAGGGTGGGTGTGAGCCCCTCCACCCATCCAAGGGGCTGATCCCTAGAGGGTGGAACAATAAGCCCATGGATATACTATCATTCTTCTGGGACCTGTGTGGTGTGAGGAGCTAGGATCTGCTGCTGTGGCCAGATCCTGGTGCCTGTCTATGAACTAGTGTTTTGTTTTCCCTGGAGTCGTATTATCGGGTGTCGCCCTGGATTTGTTATTTTGTTGCGGCCTTATTGTAAATTGAAGAACCTGATCACTGTTTGTCGGAATATTCTCTCAGTTGCAATAAAGGTCTCTTGGATTATTCATCGGTCTGCTGTCCCTGCTTGCTCTGTCGCACACCCCGTCACAAATGTTCTAACGAATCCATAGCATAAGGTGTGTGAACCTTATGATTGGCAGACAGTATTAGTAATTTCCGGGACTCATCGCCCGTGTATTCGGTGAGTGGTGGCAGCGTGTATGAGCGGGTCTGTGGCCTGGGTTGGTGTGTGATTTATGCTCCCATTACAGCATAAGACAGAGGTTGAATGCTGGACTGAGAGAGGGGAGATAGATTAACCCTTGCAGGCGCAACTCCAAGTCACGTGCTGAGAGCGGGCACGTGACGAATTGGTATCAGCACTGAGTTGGATCTGTGACAGTGTGTATATATGTATGTATGTATGTATATATATATAATAATAATTTTTATTTATATAGCGCCAACATATTCCGCAGCACTTTACAATTAGCGGGGACATGTACAGACAATAAATTCAATACAAGTTAAGACAATTTAAACAGTGACATTAGGAGTGAGGTCCCTGCTCGCAAGCTTAAAATCTACATGTATTCATATGTATCCAACTTTATTTTTTCCAATGGGAATAGGGTCATGTGACACATCGAACTTATTGAGAATTTCACAAGAAAAACAATGGTGTGCTTGGTTTTAACGTGACTTTGTTTTTTCATGAGTTATTTACAAGTTTATGACCACTTATAAAATGTGTTCAAAGTGCTGCCCATTGGGTTGGATTGTAAATGCAATCCTCTCTCCCACTCTTGACACACTGATAGCAACACCGCAGAAGAAATGCTAGCACAGGCTTCCAGCATCCGTTGTTTCAGATGCTGCACATCTCGTATCTTCACAGCATAGACAATTGCCTTACGATACGAGATGTGCAGCATATATACATACATACATACATACATGTGCCTTTTGAGGTTTTGCAGCTGCAGAGGTGCGTTTCGACAGCCGCAGAGGTGCCATCACCCGAAACACGCCCCTGCAGCTGCTGGAACCCGAGAAGTGCCCCAAGGGCAGCTGGAAATGCACCGCCGGGGCTGCAGGAACCCGAAACGCACCCATGGAGCTGCCGGTCCTCGAAATGCGTCGCCGGGGTTGCCAGAACCCGAAACGTGTTGCTGGGGCTACCAGACCTTGAAATGCCTCGCAGGGGCTGCCGGTACCTCAAACACACCCTCAGGGCTGCCGGACCTCGAACCGCGCCGTAGGGGCTGCCGGACCTCGAAACGCATCGCATTGGCTGCCGGAACTCGAAGCGCGCTGCCGGGGCTGCCGGACTTCGAAACGTGCCGCTGTGGCTTCAAGACCTCGAAATGCGCCACCAGAACCCGAAACGCACCCCCGGGGCTGCCGGAACCTGAAACCCGCCCCTTGGGCTGCCGGACCTCGAAATGCACCGCCGGGGATGCGGGACCTCGAAACGCACCCCCGTGGCTGCCGGACCTCAAGACGCACCCACCGCGGTTGCCAGACCTTGAAACGCCGCCGAGGCTTACGGACCTCGAAACACGCCCCCGCGGCTGCCGGACCTCGAAACGCTCCCCTGCTGCTGACGGACCTCAAAACACGCTACCATAGCTACCGGACCTCGAAACGTGTCTCCGGGACAGCCGGACCTCGAAACGCGTCGCAGGGGCTGCTGGACCTCGAAACGTGCCACCCAGGCTGTCAAAACCCGAAATGTGACCCCAGGGCAGCCAAACCTCGAAACGCGTCGCAGAGGCTGCCGGACCTCAAAACGCTCCGCCGGAGCTATCGGAAACCGAAAAACGTGCCCCCGGGGCTGCAGGAACTTGAAATGCGCCCTAGCGGCTGACATTCTTCAAAATGCGCCCCTGGGGCTGCCAGAACCCGAAATGCTCCCCCACGCCTGCCAGAACCTGAAACGTGCCGCCAGAACTGGAAACATGCCCTCGGGGCTGCCGAACCTCGGAACACACCGCCGCAGCTATCAGACCTAGAAAATCACCAAAGCGGCTGCTGGACCTCGAAACGCGCCACCGTGACTGCCGGACCTCGAAACGCGCCGCCGTGGTTGCAGAACCTTGAAACGCACCACCGGAACCTGAAACGCGCACCTTGGGCTGCCGGACCTCGAAACGCACCCTGTTATGATCTGGTGGCCTAGGAGCAGCATGGACGAGCTCTGGAGTAGGTGGCCTCTATACTGACCGCAGACCCTGAACTTAACACCGCAACTATAAGCAGCCGTGGGATGTTCCTGTCACTCCCTCGACACCTCGTCACAGCCGGAGGACTAATTACCCCTAAAGAAAGAAACAGGAAAACTATCTTGCCTCAGAGAAAATCCCCAAAGGAAAGACAGGCCCCCACAAATATTGACTGTGAGAGGAGAGTGAAATTACAAACGCAGACTGAAAACAGAATTTAGCAAAGGAGGCCACGCTACCTAGAAAGAAAAGACAGGACAGTGTACTGTGCGGTCAGTATTAAAATACTACAAAATCCACCACAGAGAATACAAAAATCTCCACACCTAACTAAAGGCATGGAGGGTAACTGCGACTCCAAAGCTTCCAGCTTGGCTGAATAAATCCTTACACAGACAAAGCTGGACAAGAAAAAACATAGCAATTCACTGAACTATAAAGTCCACCGCATGTGTACTGCAAAAACAAAGCCAGGACTTATCTTTGATGATTTGGACAATCCAGCAGGAGAAACCAAGCAGAGATGTTAATCCTCCAGAAAACAATGGACAACTGGCACTCACTAAAGAGTGAAGCCAGACTAAATAGCCCCGTCCAAAGTGGAAGCACCTGATGACTGCTGTGAAGGACAAACAGCAGCACTACACTTATAACCACCGGAGGGAGCCCAAGAGCAGAACCCACAACAGAATTCACAACAGCACCCCATGCGGCTGCCAGACCTCAAAAAGCGCTTCGCATGGCTGCCAGACCTTGAAACTCCCCCGGGGCTGCCAAAACCCGAAAAACGCCTCCGCGGCTGCCTGAACACGAAACACACTGCCGGAACCCGAAACACGCCGCCGGGGCTGCCAGTCCTCGAAACGTGTCGCCGTAGCAGCCTGACCTCAAAACACGCCACTGGAGCTGCTGGAACCCAAAACGCGCCCATGGGGCTGCAGGACCTCGAAACGCACCGCCGTGGCTGCAGGACCTTGAAACGCACCACCGGAACCCGAAACGCGCACCTGGGGCTGCCAGACCTCGAAACTCACCCCATGCGGCTGCCAGGCCTCAAAAAGCGCTTTGCATGGCTGCCAGACCTTGAAACGCCCCCGGGGCTGCCAAAACCCGAAAAACGACTCCGCGGCTGCCTGAACCCGAAACACACTGCCGGAACCCGAAACACGCCGCCGGGGCTGCCAGACCTCCAAACGTGTCGCCGTAGCAGCCGGACCTCAAAACACGCCACTGGGGCTGCTGGAACCCAAAATGCGCCCTTGGGGCTGCCGGACCTCGAAAAGTGCTGCTGGACCTCAAAACATGCTGCTGGAACCTGAAACGAGCCCCCGGGGCTGCCAAACCTCAAAATGCGCTGCTGGGGCTGCCAGAACCCAAAATGCGCAGCCAGGGCTGCCGGACCTCGAAACGCACCACCAGAGCTGCCGGACCTCGAAATGCACCGTCGGGGCTGCCGGACTTCGAAACGCACTCCAGCAGCTGCCGGACCTCGAAACGCGCCGCCGGGGCTGCCGGACCTCGAAACGCGCCGCTGGGGCTGCCGGACCTCGAAACGCGCCGCCGGGGCTGCCGGACCTCGAAACGCACCGCCGGTGCTGCCGTACATCGAAACGCACCCCAGCGGCTGCCTTACCTTGAAACGCGCCCCCGCGGCTGCCGGACCTCAAAACGCACCACCGGGGCTGCTGGACTTCGAAATGCGCCCCTGGGTCTCTATGGCTTGAGACCTTCAGGGTCTCTATGGCTTGTTTGAAGCTCCCTGACTGGTGAATTTCTAGGCCCAGGTAGATATATTTGTCTGTTTCTGTAAGCGCTGTTTAGCACGAATGGAAGGTGCTGGTACGGTCTTGGCTTTCTCTTCTGGAACACCATGATGTTGGTTTTCTTTGCATTGAACGGTAGTGCCCATATGGAGCTGAATTTCTCCAGGATTTTCAGGTTTTCTTGGAGACCTTTCTCAGTTTTTGACAGCAGCAGTAGGTCATCTGCATACAGCAGGCAATTTCACCTGGGCGTCATGGAGTGTGAGACCTGGTGCCGTGGAAGATTCCAGAGCAGTGGCCAGCTCATTAATGTAGACAGGGCCGCCATCAGGGCATTATGGCCGTGACTTTTGTATGGGGCCCGGTGGGCAGAGGGGTCCCGCATCGGGCCCCGTCTCATCTGCCCATCGGGCCCGGCCCTGTAGCATTGAATCCAGTGACCTCCTCCATGTGAAGGAACGGCGCGCTCTTCTCCTCCCAGCAGCAGGTGGCGCTATGCTCGGTCCTCGCTCTGCCTGTCAACCACGAGGAGGAGACAGTTAGTGGCAGTTCCCGGTTGCTGGCTTTGGTAGGACCGAAAGAAGCCGTTAGGTATCACGCACATACTGGAGGCCATACTGACTAATCTTTTGCGGCCGGACAACGCTATCATCCAGCAGGTAGGATCCGTCCTAGGATGGTGGCAGAGGATGGGATGACAGGGAGCAGCACTGTTACAGGACTGCACCAGGGATGCTGAACATGTCGGGACTAGTGTTGAGCTTTCCGATACCGCAAGTATCGGGTATCGGCCGATACTTGCGGTATCGGAATTCCGATACCGAGTTCCGATATTTTTGTGGTATCGGAAATCAGAATCGGAAGTTCCCAGTGTATGGTTCCCAGGGTCTGGAGGAGAGGGGACTCTCCTTCAGGCCCTGGGATCCATATTCATGTAAAAAATAAAGAATTAAAATAAAAAATATGGATATACTCACCCGTCCGGTGGCCCCTGGACCTTACCGATTGTAACCGGCAGCCTCCGTTCCTAAGAATGAGGAGTTTAGGACCCTCGATGACGTCGCGGCTTGTGATTGGTCGCGTGCCGCTCATGTGACCGCTCACGCGACCAGTCACAAGCCGCGACGTCATCGCAGGTCCTAAACTCCTCATTCTTAGGAACGGAGGCTGCCGGTTACAATCGGTAAGGTCCAGGGGCCGCCGGACGGGTGAGTATATCCATATTTTTTATTTTAATTCTTTATTTTTTACATGAATATGGATCCCAGGGCCTGAAAGAGAGTTTCCTCTCCTTCAGACCCTGGGAACCATCCAGGATAGCTTCCGATACTTGTGTCCCATTGACTTGTATTGGTATTGGGTATCGGTATCGGCGATATCCGATATTTTTCGGGTATCGGCCGATACTATCCGATACCGATACTTTCAAGTATCGGAAGGTATCGCTCAACACTAGTCGGGACACTACGTATGACAGGACTGTGGACGGCTCTTCCTGCTCTTTACCTCACAGCTGATACTGTCACCCATGTCTGCAGGCTCCACCACCTCATCTCACACTTCTGGCTTTGGCACTAGGAGACAGGACATGCAGGGCACAGGAGTGTTTGGCGCTGTCCCTGCTGAGGTACATTGAGTGAGCACTGTGGTGTCCTGTGACCCAGCTACTGTGGTGCCTCCTGCCATGGTGAGGCTGCTGAGGAAGCCAGGCTGGGCACTGGATTGCCAGTGTTGTGCTCCGTCCTATGGGGATGGCCTGATGGGGTCCGGGCAGCACGTAGTGGCCCATAATTCTGGCATCTGTGACTAGATAGGTCTCTTCAGTCTTTCTGCATTAGATGTTTGTCGGGAGCCACCAAACCCTGTATGGGCATTTAGTGGCAGGTGTCAGCCATTGTAAAAACAAAAAACACTGCACGTTATCCATTACAGAGGTTGTCCTTCCAGAAAAGTTTTTCCTATAAGTTGAAAACCAAACTGTTTTACTCACCCACCTGATGTCACCTCAGCAGCGTTGCAGCCAATCAGAGACCTCAGCTGCTCTACTGATGTAGACAGAGTTTTTCCAGCTCCAAAGTTCGGGTCCTCATTCATTACTTTGGACTAAAGTACGGTTGAACATGGGGCAGGATGGAGACACAGGGCAGGATGGAGACAAATGGGGCAGGAATATAGGGCAGGATGGAGACATGGGGCAGGATGGAGACAGATAGGGCAGGGATATGGGGCGGGATGGAGACATGGGGCAGGATGGACACACAGGGCAGGATGGAGACAAATGGGGCAGGAATATAGGGCAGGATGGAGACAGATGGGCAGGAATATGGGGCAGGATGGAGACAGATGGGGCAGGATGGAGACAGATGGGCAGGAATATGTTGCAGGATGGAGACAGATGGGGCAGGATGGATACGATGGAGACAGATGGGGCGGCAGGATCATGGGACAGATGGGTCAGGATCATGGGACAGATAGGGCAGGATCATGGGACAGATGGGGAGATCATATGGGGGCAGAATGTGAGAACATATGGCTGGAGCCAGGAATGAGATACACGGGCCAGGATGGGGAATATTATTACCACAGGGTCTAATTAAAGGGATATTATTACTGCAGTGATGTATTTATTTTATTTTTAGAGGATACTGTTTTAAATGGGGGGCGGTCCTGTTGCTGTGTAGAGTGACACTGTCGCCTTTTTTTCTTCATCTGGTGTAGTGTAGAAGTTGTGGAAAAAATTAAGCAATGTGTTCTGCAAGAGGAGCTCTAGATAACTGTTATTTTCTGCAGAGACAAGTCCTGGCTGGAAGACGTGATGGCGGTCTGCTGGATGAAGATGGAAAGCGTGGCTTAAGGACTTCATCTAGAGACGTCACTGGTGAGTCAGTGTGTTAACCTGTACACGGACACTGCATACTAAGTACAGATTTCCTGTGTATAATGGCACATATGGTGATATTCGTATTGAGGGTTTTTTTTTATTAATGATCAGTATTGCAGTATTCAGTCACTATGTGGTGGTAATATGTGGTCTGGTCATTGTAAAGCATATAGAGAGAGAAAAGGCTAGGCCTAACAAAGCGGGAGTCACCACCATATAAATAACAGGATAACAGCTTTATTTCACACATATGCAAGAGACAGAACATTTAAAAACATTAAAAACAAAGGGATGTAACATATCCCTAAGTGAACCAAGAGGCCCATAATACGGCCACAGCACCACACCACCCTCAAAGGGGTATTATTTGCACATGCCCAAAGTGATGAATAGCCTATCCTACAAAATAGTGTGATGGCTTGAAATAATGGCTGAAAATAACCGGCTCCCCCAATGCTCACTAACACCAAATTGCAGAAATAAGGTGCATGCCTAATGATGACATGCAATCTGGAAAAAGACAAAAATGCACACAATCCTAAGCATTATATGTAACCAGACTTGGACAGCATATTATAAGCTGACATGGATGAAATACCCACCAGGAAATAAAGGACCATGACCTGGAGCACGAGGGTAAATAGAGCAGCCAAAAAATACCACAGAATGCTTACACGAAGCCACCGCAGTGTGGCGACACGCGTTGGGTGTCTGCTGCCCGCACTAAACCTCCTTTAGGGTGCACATGCCCGTGTAAGCATTCTGTGGTATTTTTTGGCTGCTCTATTTACCCTCGTGCTCCAGGTCATGGTTATGCTCGATGAGGAAATTAAAGATCCTTTTGTTCAGGATGCTGTTGAACAGTTTCCCCAGGTTGCTGCTGACACATATTCCTCTGTAGTTGGCAGGGTCGTACCTGTCCCTACTCTTGTAAATGGGTGAGATGAGGCCTTGATTCCAGGTATGAGGGAAGCATCCAGCACTCAGCACAATATTGAACAGTTTAACCATTGCTGCCTGTATTTCCGGTGGGCTGTATTTCAGCATTTCTGGTGGGATTCCATCCGGGCCGCTGGCTTTTCTACACCTTATGGAAGATATTCTCTCTGTAACTTCCTGAAGTGTGATTGGTGTATCCAGTGGGTTTTGGAAATGTTTGACTTTTTCTTCCATAGCTTTTAGTTTTTCCGTTATGTTTTTCTGTTCTTGGTTTAGTTCTTCCTTCGGGATGTCTTTGTAGAGTTCTCTGAAGTACTGAAGCCAGATATTGCCATTTTGGATATGGATGTTGTTTTTCTTGTTTTTTGTGCACATGTGGTTCAATAGTTCCCAGAAGGAGTTGTCCGGGAGGGCCTCTTGGAGTTGGTTTAGTTTGGTGGAGATGTAACTCTTTCTTCCTCTTGAGGATGGTTTTATATTGCCTTTGTATGGTGTCGTAGGCATCCCCCAGGCCCGGATGGTTGGGGTCTCTGTGTTTCTTGTTTGAGGCTGTTCTCAGGATCTTCCGTATGGCTTTACATTCTCTGTCAAACCAACCGTTGGTCTGTTTTTCTTTTGGCCTTTTATAGTTTACTTTTTTAAGGTCGGACAGTTCGGCCATGGTGTAGAATATATCATTGAGGTCTTTTGTAGCTTGGTTCACTCCTTCTGGGTTAGGCTTGTACTCGTAGTTGTAGAAGTGGTGGAGCATCTCCTGTATTCTGGGTCTGCTGGGAACCTCTTGATATTTTATTGCTGACGTCTTGGACCATTTATAGGATGGAGGCAGGTTGAAGAGGCTGCTCTGCTGAGGCTTTTGTGCCGATGGTTTCTTTGTAGATTTTATGTACAGTACAGAAGAAGTTGTCTGTGATCTGACAGGTGCGTTTGTGGGGTGACTATGAAGCCGCCGATATTTTCCATGTCCATATCTATAGTGGCGTAGTCTACTACACTCCTTCCTACATGGGAGTCCAATGTATATGTTCCTAGGGAGTCTCCCTTGGTGCGGCCATTAAGAATATTAAGTCCTAAACTTCTACATAGGTTCAGGATCTTTTTGCCACTTTTGTTGACTGTACTGTCGTAGCTGTTTCTCTCGATGTGTATTGAGTCATGGCTGTCAGCCTCTGCTCCAAGTATGTAGATGTTTCCATCCGTGGTCAGAAAGTCTTTTTCTCTCCCATTTCTTGCGTTGAGGTCTCCGATGATGAGAACTTTGCCCAGGGCCTGAAAATGGGCGGCTTCTCCTTATAAGATCTCAAAGCTCTCTGGATTGAAGTAGGGTGACTCTGGTGGTGTTATATAGATGGCACAGACATAGACATCAGACATCAGACTGAGAGGTGACTATGGAGCTGCTGATTCTAAACCATATGTGGCTGTCTCCTCTCTTCACCGGTTTGATGTACTGGTGGAGCTCTTCTTTATGCCAGATCAATATTCCTGTAAAGCACTGCGGAATATGTTGGCGCTACATAAATAAAGATTATTATTATTATTATTATTATTATTATTATATATTCCTCCTGAGCAGCGGCCCTGTTTAATGTTTTTTATTTTTCAGGGCAGGGACACAGATTTCCCGATGGGCACCAGGGATTCATTTTCGGCCCTGGTCCATGTTTCTAGAATCTGAATGTCTATATGTTTTTCAGTCTTTGTATAAAATCCGGGTAATTTGTTTAACATCCAAATGCCGAGGTGTTCAGGTCTTGGATGTTCCAGCTGCTAATTTTAAGTGAAGTCATTTTTTTATTACTTGTGTGTGTGTATACACTACCTCCTCATCCCACCCTCTCAATGTTGGAGTCCCCCAAGGCTCTGTTCTAGGACCCCTACTCTTCTCAATCTACATACTTGGCCTGGGACAACTCATAGCGTCCAATGGATTCCAGTACCACCTCTATGTTGATGACACTCAGATCTACCTCTCTGGCCCAGACGTCACCGCTCTGATGTCCAGAATCCCAGAGTGTCTATCAGCCATATCCTCCTTCTTCTCCTCTCGCTTCTTCAAACTCAATGTGGACAAATCTGAACTCATCATCTTTCCTCCATCTCATAGATCTTCCATACCTGACCTATCTATCGCAATTAACGACATCACGCTTTCCCCCGTACCGGAAGTCCGCTGCCTCGGAGTAACCTTCGACTCTGCCCTGTCCTTCAAACCGCACATCCAAGCTCTTTCCACCTCCTGTCCCCTCCAGCTCAAAAATATCTCCAGAATCCGTCCTTTCCTCAACCATCAATCTACAAAAATGCTTGTGCATGCCCTTATCTCCTGCCTCGACTACTGCAACATCCTTTTCTGTGGCCTCCCTGCTAACACTCTTGCACCTCTCCAGTCCATCCTTAATTCTGCTGCCCGACTAATTCATCTCTCTCCTCGCTACTCCTCCGCTTCGCCCCTCTGCAAATCTCTTCACTGGCTCCCATTCCCTCGGCGTATCCAGTTCACATTACTAATTCTGACCTACAAAGCCATCCATAACCTGTCTCCTCCATATATCTCTGAACTAATCTCCCGATATCTTCCCTCACGTAATCTCCGGTCCTCCCAAGACCTCCTTCTCTCCTCCACACTTATCTGCTCCTCACCCAACCGCCTCCAAGACGTCTCCAGAATATCCCCCATCCTCTGGAATTCTTTGCCCCAACACGTCTGACTATCAACCACATTCGGATCCTTCAGACGGAACCTGAAAACCCACCTCTTCAGGAAAGCCTACAGCCTGCACTGACCCCGCTGCCTCCTCATCACTACCGGAGCTACCGCCTCACCAACACCGGAGCTCCTGTAACCCTCAACCTATTGTCTCCATCCCCACCATCCTGTAGAATGTAAGCCCGCAAGGGCATGGTCCTCGCCCCTCTGTATCAGTCTGTAATTGTTAGTTTGCTTACTGTAAGTGATATCTGTAACTTGTATGTAACCCCTTCTCATGTACAGCACCGTGGAATCAATGGTGCTATATAAATAAATAATAACGAGTGTGGCTGTGTAGGACACACCGGATCTCTGACTGGTTTAGTAATGATGTTGGTTCCATCCAGTCCTGTTAGTCTCCTGCACAATGTGCTGAACAGAGTCCTTATCTCCTCCATATCTCTGCTCTGTATATCTCTGCTCTGGATGCCTCTGTTTTGTGTGTCTCTGTGTGAAATCGATGGTTTCCTCCATGGTGGTCTTCTTCCTCCGATGGTCTGATTTTGGGTGGGGGTGTTTGTTTGTATATATGTATGTATATATATATATATTAGTGAAATATGTATAGGTATATATGTGTGACTAGCAATAATTTAACATCTGTCCGGAGACTGCAGGTCTCACAGGGGGTCACAGCACATGGTATCCTGAGCAAGCAGTCTGCTGTCTCCAATCTCGCCAGGGGGTCTTGCTGGGAACCAGGAAAGGGAAACATTTCACACCTTCTAGCTCTTTTGAAGAGAGATGTAAATTACGGCCTGACACTATCTATCTGTGTGAAGCTTTAGGCAAAGAGTGTTCAGAGGAAAACAATATATTCATTGGGGGAGCGGCCGTGGTCCAATCAAAAACAAGCAATTATAATATTAACCTGAGGCTGTTCTAGAAACCTGACCTCCAAGTTAACTCTATAAATTAGGCTTGTACGCATACAAAGTTGTTCACAGATTGAGGGCAGCCGAGCTGATGTGTTCCAGTCCATATTCATCCCCCCTCAGGAAGCAGAAAGCAGACTACAAAGTTAGGTATTTCTGTAAGTTTTCTCCTGTTTATTTTTATACTGTTTTGCATAGTTGTATGTCTTTTTATTACCATATTTTTATACCTTTTTTTATTGTAAGCACTGTACCTTTTTGTATTAAAGCATACAACTTTAACAAGTTGAACCTTGTATGTTCTAAAGAATCCATAACCTTAAACTGTGTGAGCCTTATGATTGGCAGACAGTAGTAGTAATATTTCCGGGACTCATCGCCCGTGTGTTCGGTGAATGGTGGCAGCGTGTATGAGCGGGTGTGTGGCCTGGGTCGGTGTGTGATTTATGCTCCCATTACAGCATAGGACAGAGGTTGAATGCTGGACTGAGAGAGGGGAGATAGATTAACCCTTGCAGGCGCAACCCCAAGTCGCGTGTGAGATCAGGAACGTGATAAATTGGTGGCAACACTGTGGGATCCGTGACATATATGTATGTATATATGTGTATGCATGTGTATATGTATGCATGTGTATTTGTATGTGTATATGTATATAGTGGGGGGAAATAAGTATTTGATCCCTTGCTGATTTTGAAAGTTTCCCCACTGACAAAGAAATGAACAGTCTATAATTTTAAGGGTAGGTTAATTTTAACAAAAATAAAATCCAGAAAATCACATTGTATAAATTATATAAATGTATTTGCATTTTGCAGTGAGAAATAAGTATTTGATCCCCTACCAACCATTAAAAGTTCTGGCTCCTACAGACCAGTTAGACGCTCCTAATCAACTTGTTCCCTGCATTAAAGACAGCTGTCTTACATAGTCACCTTTATAAAAGACTCCTGTCCATAGACTCTATATTAATTAGTCAGACTCTAACCTCTACAACATGGGCAAGACCAAAGAGCTTTCTAAGGATCAGGGACAAGATCATAGACCTGCACAAAGCTGGAATGGGCTACAAACCCATAAGTAAGATGTTGGGTGAGAGGGAGACAACTGTTGGTGCAATAGTAAGAAAATGGCAGAAATACAAAATGACTATCAATTGACATCGATCTGGGTCACTGTTACGGATCCCTTCTCCGTGGTGCCACTTATTCGTCACGTGCCCGCTCTCACACGTGACTTGGGGTTGTGCCTGCAAGGGTTAATCTATCTCCCCACTCTCAGTTCAGCATTCAACCTCTGTCCTATGCTGTAATGGGAGCATAAATCACACCCTGACCCAGGCCACACACCCGCTCATACACGCTGCCACCACTCATCGAATACACGGGCGATGAGTCCCGGAATTAATACTAATAAAAATATGTCTATCACTCATAAGGCTCACACACCTTAGGCTATGGATTCTTTTAGAACATTCAAGGTTTAACTTGTTAAAGTTTTATACTTTAATAACAAAAGGTTCAATGCTTACAATAAGAAAAAGGTATAAAAATATAATAAAAAGACATACAACTTATGCAAAACAGTATAAAATAAAGAGGAGAAACTTACAGAAATTATCTAACTGGTAGTTGCTTTCTGCTCCCTGAGGGTAGGACGAATGTAGATTGGATCACACCAGCTTCTCAGGCTGCCCCCATTATGTGAACACAATTCTCTGTACACAGGCCGGACTTATAGCTTTGTAGTACGATAGATGGTAAGCACAGCCCGAGGGTGGAGGTGCCAGAGAAGTAGGTGCCCAGACCTTAAGATACGATATAGGATATACTTGGCACACTCTCGTGGGTCTGATGCAATAAAGTGTTTATTATGATACATACAGTATTCACAATGTTCACAAACGTTTCGGTCATAGGACCTTCATCAGTGTGCTCTAGAAGTAAACAAATAAAGTGCATAGACATAATATAAAGAAAATACCAAAAACAAATAAAGTATATACAAATCAATACATATGGTCATATATTTTAGAACGCTCATATGAAAACACACTTACCAAGCCCCACTTATGGCTTGGTAAGTGTGTTTTCATATGAGCGCCCATATGCTACATGGACTGGCGTTTATCCTAACAGCACCAATCTCCTTATAGATCAGCTGGCTTATAGCCCTCTACCTCAGGATGTCCTGCTTGCTACATGTTTTTGGTATGTCCATAGGTATATATTTTAGCCACTATGCTAGACTGCACATATATATGCATTTTGCATACCTATATATTTTGTCTCACTGCAGATGCAAATACTCTCTTTTAAGGGTTTGTGCCATATACCCTTTTTCCACTTTTATAGGTATGTACTCCTCTTAATACCTATCAGCACCGCATATACTCTAACCTTCTCCTTCCCCCCCCCCCTCCTTTTTTCTCCAGTATGTAGTCCATGGACCGGTGTCTCATGGATTTTCCTTGCATTCTATTTATGCACCGTACATACGGGGCTTGTAAGTGATATTGTTTGGTAGGTCCCTACTGTTCTCTATCGTTCTAAAATATATGACCATATGTATTGATTTGTATATACTTTATTTGTTTTTGGTATTTTGTTTATATTATGTCTATGCACTTTTTTTGTTTACTTCTAGAGCACACTGATGAAGGTCCTATGACCGAAACGTTTGTGAACATTGTGAATACTGTATGTATCATAATAAACACTTTATTGCATCAGACCCACGAGAGTGTGCCAAGTATATCCTATATCGGACTTATAGCTTTGGTCTGGAGGTCAGGTTTCTAGACCGGCCCCTCAGGTCAATATCATAACTGCTGCCTGTTTGATTGGGCCACGGCCGCGCCCCAAATGAATACATTATTTTCTCTTGAGATCTTTTGTGTAACAGCTCTCCCAGAAATGACCTCAGGCCGCAATTAGCATCTCCCCTCCAAGAGCTAGGAGGTGTCAAGTGTTACCTTTCTTCTTGGCCCTAGCTAGACCTCCTGGTGAGATATGGAGACACAATTTCTACTAGTCCCAAGGAAGTACCTATTAACACCTAGGTGCGACTTGCCTTCAGGACAGATGTTACATTATCACTAGTCACACATATAACCCTAGACATATGTCACTACACACATATAGATATCAATCCAAAAACAGAAAAATAGAGGGCACTCACCGGTCTTCATGTTTCAGTCTTTATTAGCAATACATATAAATAAAATTCATGGCCGGGAACGTCGGAGCCGAAGCTCGTGTGAGCAGGGAAGGAAGGAGACGACGGCCGTTTCGCGCTGTGCTTTGCGCTTCTACGGGTCAGAGGGAGTTGAATCTCCGAGTTGTCAAGCGACAACCTCAAAATCTTAATGATTTAGAGATGATCTGCAAAGAGGAGTGGAGCAAAATTCCTCCTGACACGTGCGCAAACCTCATCAACTACAAAAAACATCTGACTGCTGGGCTTGCCAACAAGGGTTTTACCACCAAGTATTGAGTCTTGTTTGCACGAGAGATCAAATACTTATTTCTCACTGCAAAATGCAAATAAATGTATATAATTTATACAATGTGATTTTCTGTATTTATAGTGCTTTGGAACAAAGCACTATACTGTTATTCCACCGTGGATAACTTCTTATTATAGTGCTTTGGCACAAAGCACTATATTGTTATTCCATCGTGGTAAACTTATTATTATAGTGCTTTGGAACAAAGCACTATACTGTTATTCCACCGTGGTAAACTTCTTCTTATTCTTATTATTCAGTCCGCACGTAATGCGGCCCGAACCGCTAAACTCACAGACTCCAGTGAGGTGTCATTTCGAAGCCAGCGTTCCTGAGAGGTGTGCTAAGTATTTTTCGTGCCGATCGGATTTGTAGTTTTTGCGCAATTTGTGTTTGAAAAAACTCTTTCAATGCGTTTCAATAGGGAAATTGTCCCATACGTTTATAATGGGCTGGTTTCTGAGGCAATTTCTAAAAATAACTGCCACCTGGCTGATTAGCTCATTGATATGCGCAGTCAGACACAGTTACTATGCCAACGCCTATGAAGTCTACATCAGCTCACCAGGTCACAAGTTTTGTCAGATAATATCAGCTCTTAAAGTGACAGTACAGCACAATTCCAAACCACTATCTGTAGTCTTATGATTATTAGACTGTGGCCCGATTCTAACTCATCGGGTATTCTAGAATATGTATGTCCACGAAGTATATTGCACAGCCACGCAGTATACAGTGCAGAGCCGCGCAGTACACAGCGCAGAGCCGCGCAGTACACAGCGCAGAGCCGCGCAGTACACAGCGCAGAGCCGCGCAGTACAAATCGCAGAGTCGCGCAGTATAAAGCGCAGAGCCGCGCAGTACACAGCGCAGAGCCGCGCAGTACACAGCGCAGAGCCGCGCAGTACACAGCGCAGAGCCGCGCAGTATACAGCGCAGAGCCGCGCAGTACACAGCGCAGAGCCGCGCAGTACACAGCGCAGAGCCGCGCAGTACACAGCGCAGAGCCGCGCAGTACACAGCGCAGAGCCGCGCAGTACAAAGCGCAGAGTCGCGCAGTATAAAGCGCAGAGCCGCGCAGTACACAGCGCAGAGCCGCGCAGTACACAGCGCAGAGCCGCGCAGTACACAGCGCAGAGCCGCGCAGTACAAAGCGCAGAGTCGCGCAGTATAAAGCGCAGAGCCGCGCAGTACACAGCGCAGAGCCGCGCAGTACACAGCGCAGAGCCGCGCAGTACACAGCGCAGAGCCGCGCAGTACACAGCGCAGAGCCGCGCAGTACACAGCGCAGAGCCGCGCAGTACACAGCGCAGAGCCGCGCAGTACAAAGCACAGAGTCGCGCAGTTCAAAGCGCAGAGCCGCGCAGTACACAGCGCAGAGCCGCGCAGTACACAGCTTAGAGCCGCGCAGTACACAGCGCAGAGCCGCGCAGTATACAGCGCAGAGCCGCGCAGTACACAGCGCAGAGCCGCGCAGTACACAGCGCAGAGCCGCGCAGTACACAGCGCAGAGCCGCGCAGTACACAGCGCAGAGCCGCGCAGTACAAAGCGCAGAGTCGCGCAGTATAAAGCGCAGAGCCGCGCAGTACACAGCGCAGAGCCGCGCAGTACACAGCGCAGAGCCGCGCAGTATACAGTGCAGAGCCGCGCAGTACACAGCGCAGAGCCGCGCAGTACACAGCGCAGAGCCGCGCAGTACACAGCGCAGAGCCGCGCAGTACACAGCGCAGAGCCTCGCAGTACAAAGCGCAGAGCCGCGCAGTATAAAGCGCAGAGCCGCGCAGTACACAGCGCAGAGCCGCGCAGTACACAGCGCAGAGCCGCGCAGTATAAAGCGGAGAGCCGCGCAGTACACAGCGCAGAGCCGCGCAGTACACAGCGCAGAGCCGCGCAGTACACAGCGCAGAGCCGCGCAGTATGCAGCGCAGAGCCGCGCAGTACACAGCGCAGAGCCGCGCAGTACAGAGCGCAGAGCCGCGCAGTATACCGCGCAGAGCCGTGCAGTGCACAGCGCAGAGCCGTGCAGTATACAGCGCAGAGCCGCGCAGTATACAGCGCAGAGCCGCGCAGTACACAGCGCAGAGCCGCCCAGTATACAGCGCAGAGCCGCGCAGTACACAGCGTAGAGCCACGCAGTATACAGCGCAGAGCCGCGCAGTATACAGCGCAGAGCCGCGTAGTATACAGCGCAGAGCCCCGCAGTATACAGTGCAGAGCCCCGCAGTATACAGCGCAGAGCCGTGCAGTACAAAGTGCAGAGCCGCGCAGTACACAGCGCAGAGCCGCGCAGTATACAGCGCAGACACACGCAGTACACAGCACGGACACGCGCAGTACACAGCGCAGAGCCGCGCAGTACACAGCGCAGAGCCGCGTAGTATACAGCGAACAGCCACGCAGTATATAGCGCAGAGCCGCGCAGTACAAAGCGCAGAGCCGCGCAGTATACAGCGCAGAGCCGCGTAGTATACAGCGCAGAGCCGCGTAGTATACAGCGCAGAGCCACGCAGTATACAGCGCAGAGCCACGCAGTATACAGCGCAGAGCCACGTAGTTATACTGCCCAGTCACGTAGTATATTGTCCAGTCACATAGTATACTGCATATCCCTGTTAAAAAAAAAAAAAAGAATTAAAATAAAAAAGTTACATACTCACCTCCTGGAGCGGCCGGTATCTGATGGTTGTTGCACCTCCTAGAGCGGCCGGTACACGATGCTTGTTGCACCTGGAGTGGCCGGTACCCGATGCTTGTTGCGCGCTCCGGTCCCAAGAGTGCATTGCGGTCTCACGAGATGATGACGTAGCGGTGTTGTGAGACAGAAAGACGGAAGTGCCCTTAGACAATTATATAGTAGATTACCCCGCTCACCAAATCGGACCCCGAGGGGCCCGGCTCACCAAATCGGACCCAGAGTGACCCCGCCCACCAAATCGGACCCAGAGTGACCCCGCCCACCAAATCGGACCCAGAGTGGCTCCGCCCACCAAATCGAACCCAGAGTGACCCCTTCCACCAAATCAGACCCAGAGTGACCCCTTCCACCAAATCGGACCCAGAGTGACCCCACCCACCAAATCGGACCCTGAGGTGCCCAGCCCACCAAATGAGACCCTGAGGTGCCCAGCCCACCAAATCGGACCGAGTGACCCCACCCACCAAATTGGTCCCTAAGGTTCCCCGCCCACCAAATCGGACCCAGAGTGGCTCCGCCCACCGAATCGGACCCAGAGTGGCCGCGCCCACAGAATCGGACCAAAAGTGACCCCGCCCACCGAATCGGACCTAGATTTACCCCGCCCACAAAATCAGACCCAGATTGACCCAACCCACCAAATCGGACCGCCTGAGGGGCACCCAAGTGTGAAAGTCTTGCAGGGGCAGCCCGGGCACCATTCCAAAGCACTATCTGTAGTTCCTTCAGGAAATACCCATCTAGTTATTATTATAGTGCTTTGGAACAAAGCACTATACTGTTATTCCATCGTGGTAAACTTATTATAGTGCTTTGGAACAAAGCACTATACTGTTATTCCATCGTGGTAAACTTATTATAGTGCTTTGGAACAAAGCACTATATTGTAATCCGAACGTGGATAACTTATTATTATAGTGCTTTGGAACAAAGCACTATACTGTTATTCCATCGTGGATAACTTCTTCTTATTATAGTGCTTTGGAACAAAGCACTATACTGTTATTCCATCGTGGATAACTTCTTCTTATTATAGTGCTTTGGAACAAAGCACTATACTGTTATTCCACCGTGGTAAACTTCTTATTATAGTGCTTTGGAACAAAGCACTATACTGTTATTCCATCGTGGATAACTTCTTCTTATTCTTATTCTTATTATTATTCAGTCCGCACGTAATGCGGCCCGAACCGCTTCACTCACAGACTCCAGTGAGGTGTCATTTCGCAGCCAGCGTCCCCAAGAGGTGTGCTAAGTATTTTTCGTGTCGATCGGATTTGTAGTTTTGGCGCAATTTGCGTTTGAAAATGTTTTTTCCCCTCATTGTAATGCATTTCAATAGGGAAATTTTCCCATAGGTTATAATGGCCGGGTTTCTGAGGCAATTTGAAATGTACCTGCCACCTGCCACCTGGCTGATTAGCTCATTGATATGCGCAGTCAGGCCCAGTTACTATGCCAACGCCTGCGAACTGTACATGACCACACCAGCACAGTTTTGCCAGATAATATCAGCTCTTAAAGTGATAGCACAGCACAATTTCAAAGCACTATCTGTAGTCTTATTATAATTATCACAAACAGAAGAAGAAAAGGAAAAAATCAGCACCGCTGCAGCTGACTTACCCCTCGTGTGTTAGCCTTGTTGCCATCATGCTGTTATTCCAATGCCTCCTATTCTGGCCACTTCAGGTGCTGCATCCAGGAGTAATGATAGTTGTCCAAAGGTAAAACACAAGAAGATGATGCGCACTCACGGGTCCAGTACTAAATGTCCTTTATTGAAACATAGAGACAAAAATCCGCGGGGAAGATAGAAGAACGTGCAAAAGAAAGGACAACAGCTGTTTCGCGCGGCTGCGCTTCTACAGGTCCTAATGACGGACGGACATGGGGGGGTGGGGTAATAATAATTATTATAATTATTGCCCTGCTCACCAAATCGGACCCAGAGTGGCGCCGCCCGCCAAATCGGACCCAGAGTGGCGCCGCCCGCCAAATCGGACCCAGAGTGGCGCCGCCCGCAAAATCGGACCCAGTGTGGCGCCGCCCGCAAAATCGGACCCAGTGTGGCGCCGCCCGCCAAATCGGACCCAGAGTGGCGCCGCCCGCCAAATCGGACCCAGAGTGGCGCCGCCCGCCAAATCGGACCCAGAGTGGCGCCGCCCGGCAAATCGGACCCAGAGTGGCGCCGCCCGCCAAATCGGACCCAGAGTGGCGCCGCCCGCCAAATCGGACCCAGAGTGGCGCCGCCCGCCAAATCGGACCCAGAGTGGCGCCGCCCGCCAAATCGGACCCAGAGTGACGCCGCCCGCCAAATCGGACCCAGTGTGGCGCCGCCCGCCAAATCGGACCCAGAGTGGCGCCGCCCGCCAAATCGGACCCAGAGTGGCGCTGCCCGCCAAATCGGACCCAGAGTGGCGCCGCCCGCCAAATCGGACCCAGAGTGGTGCCGCCCGACAAATCGGACCCAGAGTGGCGCCGCCCGCCAAATCGGACCCAGAGTGGCGCCGCCCGCCAAATCGGACCCAGAGTGGCGCCGCCCGCCAAATCGGACCCAGAGTGACCCCGCCCACCAAACCGGACCCAGAGTGACTCCGTCTACCAAATCGGACCGCCTGAGGGGCACCCAAGTGTGAAAGTCTTGCTGGGGCAACCCGGGCACCATTCCAAAGCACTATCTCTAGTTCCTTCAGGAAATACCCATCTAGTTATAGTGCTTTGGAACAAAGCACTATACTGTTATTCCACCGTGGTAAACTTCTTCTTATTCTTATTATTCAGTCCGCACGTAATGCGGCCCGAACCGCTAAACTCACAGACTCCAGTGAGGTGTCATTTCGAAGCCAGCGTTCCTGAGAGGTGTGCTAAGTATTTTTCGTGTCGATCGGATTTGTAGTTTTTGCGCAATTTGTGTTTGAAAAAAGTCTTTCAATGCGTTTCAATGGAGAAATTTTCCTATACGTTTATAATGGGCTGGTTTCTGAGGCAATTTCTAAAAATAACTGCCACCTGGCTGATTAGCTCATTGATATGCGCAGTCAGACACAGTTACTATGCCAACGCCTATGAAATCTACATCAGCTCACCAGGTCACAAGTTTTGTCAGATAATATCAGCTCTTAAAGTGACAGTACAGCACAATTCCAAACCACTATCCGTAGTCTTATGATTATTAGACTGTGGCCCGATTCTAACTCATCGGGTATTCTAGAATATGCATGTCCACGTAGTATATTGCACAGCCACGCAGTATACAGTGCAGAGCCGTGCAGTACACAGCGCAGAGCCGCGCAGTACACAGCGCAGAGCCGCGCAGTACACAGCGCAGAGCCGTGCAGTACACAGCGCAGAGCCGCGCAGTATAAAGCGCAGAGCCGTGCAGTACACAGCGCAGAGCCGCGCAGTACACAGCGCAGAGCCGTGCAGTACACAGCGCAGAGCCGCGCAGTATAAAGCGCAGAGCCGTGCAGTACACAGCGCAGAGCCGCGCAGTACACAGCGCAGAGCCGCGCAGTACACAGCGCAGAGCCGCGCAGTATAAAGCGCAGAGCCGCGCAGTACACAGCGCAGAGCCGCGCAGTACACAGCGCAGAGCCGTGCAGTACACAGCGCAGAGCCGCGCAGTTTAAAGCGCAGAGCCGTGCAGTACACAGCGCAGAGCCGCGCAGTACACAGCGCAGAGCCGTGCAGTACACAGCGCAGAGCCGCGCAGTATAAAGCGCAGAGCCGTGCAGTACACAGCGCAGAGCCGCGCAGTACACAGCGCAGAGCCGCGCAGTACACAGCGCAGAGCCGCGCAGTACAAAGCGCAGAGCCGCGCAGTATAAAGCGCAGAGCCGCGCAGTACACAGCGCAGAGCCGTGCAGTACACAGCGCAGAGCCGCGCAGTATAAAGCGCAGAGCCGTACAGTACACAGCGCAGAGCCGCGCAGTACACAGCGCAGAGCCGTGCAGTACACAGCGCAGAGCCGCGCAGTATAAAGCGCAGAGCCGTGCAGTACACAGCGCAGAGCCGTGCAGTACACAGCGCAGAGCCGCGCAGTACACAGCGCAGAGCCATGCAGTACACAGCGCAAAGCCGCGCAGTATAAAGCGCAGAGCCGCGCAGTATAAAGCGGAGAGCCGCGCAGTACACAGCGCAGAGCCGAGCAGTACACAGCGCAGAGCCGCGCAGTAGACAGCGCAGAGCCGTGCAGTACAGAGCGCAGAGCCGCACAGTATAAAGCGCAGAGCCGCGCAGTATACCGCGCAGAGCCGTGCAGTACACAGCGCAGAGCCGCGCAGTACACAGCGCAGAGCCGCGCAGTACACAGCGCAGAGCCGCGCAGTACACAGCGCAGAGCCACGCAGTACACAGCGCAGAGCCGAGCAGTACACAGCACAGAGCCGCGCAGTACACAGCGCAGAGCCGCGCAGTACACAGCGCAGAGCCACGCAGTATACAGCGCAGAGCTGCGCAGTACACAGCGCAGAGCCGCGCAGTACAGAGCGCAGAGCCGCACAGTATAAAGCGCAGAGCCGCGCAGTACACAGCGCAGAGCCGCGCAGTACACAGCGCAGAGCCGCGCAGTACACAGTGCAGAGCCGCACAGTACACAGCACAGAGCCGCGCAGTACACAGCGCAGAGCCACCCAGTATACAGCGCAGAGCCGCGCAGTACGCAGCGTAGAGCCACGCAGTATGCAGCGCAGAGCCGCGCAGTATACAGCGCTGAGCCGCGTAGTATACAGCGCAGAGCCCCGCAGTATACAGTGCAGAGCCCCGCAGTATACAGCGCAGACACGCGCAGTACACAGCACGGACACGCGCAGTACACAGCGCAGAGCCGCGCAGTACACAGCGCAGAGCCGCGTAGTATACAGCGAAGAGCCACGCAGTATATAGCGCAGAGCCGCGCAGTACAAAGCGCAGAGCTGCGCAGAGCTGCGCAGTATACAGCGCAGAGCCGCGCAGTATACAGCGCAGAATGCGCAGTACACAGTGCAGAGCCGCGCAGTACCCAGCGCAGAGCCGTGCAGTACACAGCGCAGAGCCGCGCAGTACACAGCGCAGAGCCACGCAGTATACAGCGCAGAGCCGCGTAGTATACAGCGCAGAGCCGCGTAGTATACAGCGCAGAGCCACGCAGTATACAGCACAGAGCCACGCAGTATACAGCGCAGAGCCACGTAGTTATACTGCCCAGTCACGTAGTATATTGTCCAGTCACATAGTATACTGCATATCCCTGTTAAAAAAAAAAAGAATTAAAATAAAAAAGTTACATACTCACCTCCTGGAGCGGCCGGTATCTGATGGTTGTTGCACCTCCTAGAGCGGCCGGTACACGATGCTTGTTGCACCTGGAGTGGCCGGTACCCGATGCTTGTTGTGCGCTCCGGTCCCAAGAGTGCATTGCGGTCTCACGAGATGATGACGTAGCGGTGTTGTGAGACAGAAAGACGGAAGTGCCCTTAGATAATTAGATAGTAGATTACCCCGCTCACCAATTCGGAACCCGAGAGGCCCGGCCCACCAAATCGGACCCCGAGGGGCCCGGCCCACCAAATCGGACCCAGAGTGACCCCGCCCCCTAAATCAGACCCAGAGTGACCCCGCCCACCAAATCGGACCCAGAGTGGCTCCGCCCACCAAATCGGACCCAGAGTGACCCCTTCCACCAAATCAGACCCAGAGTGACCCCTTCCACCAAATCGGACCCAGAGTGACCCCTTCCACCAAATCGGGCCCAGAGTGACCCCGCCCACCAAATCGGACCCAGAGTGACCCCACCCACCAAATCGGACCCTGAGGTGCCCAGCCCACCAAATCAGACCCTGAGGTGCCCAGCCCACCAAATCGGACCGAGTGACCCCACCCACCAAATTGGTCCCTAAGGTGCCCCGCCCACCAAATCGGACCCAGAGTGGCTCCGCCCACCGAATCGGACCCAGAGTGGCCGCGCCCACAGAATCGGACCAAAAGTGACCCCGCCCACCGAATCGGACCTAGATTTACCCCGCCCACAAAATCAGACCCAGATTGACCCAACCCACCAAATCGGACCGCCTGAGGGGCACCCAAGTGTGAAAGTCTTGCAGGGGCAGCCCGGGCACCATTCCAAAGCACTATCTGTAGTTCCTTCAGGAAATACCCATCTAGTTCTTATTATTATTCAGTCCGCACGTAATGCGGCCCGAACCGCTTCACTCACAGACTCCAGTGAGGTGTCATTTCGAAGCCAGCGTCCCCAAGAGGTGTGCTAAGTATTTTTCGTGTCGATCGGATTTGTA